>NW_026542825.1:0-151171 GCF_028750875.1 Macrosteles quadrilineatus
AACCTAACCTAACTTCTAACCTAACTTAACCTTAACTTAACCTAACCTAACCTATCCTAACCTAACCTAACCTAACCTAACTCTAACCTTAACCTAGACCTAACCTTAACTCTAAACCTACCTAACCCTAACTAACTAACCTAACCTAACCTAACCGAACCTAACCTAACCTTACTAACCTTAACCTAACTAACCTAACCTGAACCTAACCTAACTCTAACCTAACCTAACCTTAACTTACCTAACCTAACCTTAACCTAACCTAACCTAAACCAACCTAACCTAACTAACCTAACCTTAACCTAACCTTAACCTAACTAACCTTAACCTAACCTAACCTAACCTAACTTAACCTAACTTACCTAACCTTAACCTAACCTAACCTAACCTAACCTAACTAACCTAACCTAACTAACCTAACCTAACCTAACTTAACCTAACCTAACTAACTTAACCTAACCTAACCTAACTCTAACCTAACCTAACCTACCTAACCTAACCTAACCTAACCTAACCTAACCTAACCTAACCTAACCTAACCTAACCCTAACTAACCTAACCTAACCTAACCTTACCTAACCTAACCTAACCTAACCTAACCTAACCTAACCTAACCTAACCTAACCTAGACCTTAACTAACCTAACCTAACCTAACCTAACCTAACCTAACCTAACCTAACCTAACCTAACCTAACTATACCTTATACCTAACCTAACCTAACTAACCTAACTAACTAGACCTAACCTAACCTAACCTAACCTAAACCTAACCTAACCTAACCTACTAACCTAACCTAACCTAACCTAACCTAACCTAACCTAACCTAACCTAACCTAACTAACCTAACCTAACCTTAACCTAACCTAACCTAACCTAACCTAACTAACCTAACCTAACCTAACCTAACCTAACCTAACCTAACCTAACCTAACCTACCTAACCTAACCTAACCTTAACCTAACTAACCTAACCTAACCTAACCTAACCTAACCTAACCTAACCTAACTAACCTAACCTAACCTAACCTAACCTAACCTAACCTACCTAACCTAACCTAACCTAACCTAACCTAACTAACCTAACCTAACCTAACCTAACCTAACCTAACCTAACCTAACCTAACCTAACCTAACCTAACCTAACCTAACCTAACCTTACCTAACCTAAACCTAACCTAACCTAACCTAACCTAACCTAACCTAACCTAACCTAACCTAACCTAACCTAACCTAACAACTAACCCTAACCTAACCTAACCTAACCTAACCTAACCTAACCTAACCTAACCTAACTAACCCTAACCTAACCTAACCTAACCTAACCTAACCTAACCTAACCTAACCTTACCTAACCTAACCTAACCTAACCTAACCTAACCTAACCTAACCTAACCTAACCTAACCTAACCTAACCTAACCTAACCTAACCTAACACCTAACCTAACCTAACCTAACCTAACCTAACCTAACCTAACCTAACCTAACCTAACCTAACCTAACCTAACCTAACCTAACCTAACCTAACCTAACCTAACCTAACCTAACCTAACCTAACCTAACCTAACCTAACCTAACCTAACCTAACCTAACCTAACCTAACCTAACCTAACCTAACCTAACCTAACCTAACCTAACCTAACCTAACCTAACCTAACCTAACCTAACCTAACCTAACCTAACCTAACCTAACCTAACCTAACCTAACCTAACCTAACCTAACCTAACCTAACCTAACCTAACCTAACCTAACCTAACCTAACCTAACCTAACCTAACCTAACCTAACCTAACCTAACCTAACCTAACCTAACCTAACCTAACCTAACCTAACCTAACCTAACCTAACCTAACCTAACCTAACCTAACCTAACCTAACCTAACCTAACCTAACCTAACCTAACCTAACCTAACCTAACCTAACCTAACCTAACCTAACCTAACCTAACCTAACCTAACCTAACCTAACCTAACCTAACCTAACCTAACCTAACCTAACCTAACCTAACCTAACCTAACCTAACCTAACCTAACCTAACCTAACCTAACCTAACCTAACCTAACCTAACCTAACCTAACCTAACCTAACCTAACCTAACCTAACCTAACCTAACCTAACCTAACCTAACCTAACCTAACCTAACCTAACCTAACCTAACCTAACCTAACCTAACCTAACCTAACCTAACCTAACCTAACCTAACCTAACCTAACCTAACCTAACCTAACCTAACCTAACCTAACCTAACCTAACCTAACCTAACCTAACCTAACCTAACCTAACCTAACCTAACCTAACCTAACCTAACCTAACCTAACCTAACCTAACCTAACCTAACCTAACCTAACCTAACCTAACCTAACCTAACCTAACCTAACCTAACCTAACCTAACCTAACCTAACCTAACCTAACCTAACCTAACCTAACCTAACCTAACCTAACCTAACCTAACCTAACCTAACCTAACCTAACCTAACCTAACCTAACCTAACCTAACCTAACCTAACCTAACCTAACCTAACCTAACCTAACCTAACCTAACCTAACCTAACCTAACCTAACCTAACCTAACCTAACCTAACCTAACCTAACCTAACCTAACCTAACCTAACCTAACCTAACCTAACCTAACCTAACCTAACCTAACCTAACCTAACCTAACCTAACCTAACCTAACCTAACCTAACCTAACCTAACCTAACCTAACCTAACCTAACCTAACCTAACCTAACCTAACCTAACCTAACCTAACCTAACCTAACCTAACCTAACCTAACCTAACCTAACCTAACCTAACCTAACCTAACCTAACCTAACCTAACCTAACCTAACCTAACCTAACCTAACCTAACCTAACCTAACCTAACCTAACCTAACCTAACCTAACCTAACCTAACCTAACCTAACCTAACCTAACCTAACCTAACCTAACCTAACCTAACCTAACCTAACCTAACCTAACCTAACCTAACCTAACCTAACCTAACCTAACCTAACCTAACCTAACCTAACCTAACCTAACCTAACCTAACCTAACCTAACCTAACCTAACCTAACCTAACCTAACCTAACCTAACCTAACCTAACCTAACCTAACCTAACCTAACCTAACCTAACCTAACCTAACCTAACCTAACCTAACCTAACCTAACCTAACCTAACCTAACCTAACCTAACCTAACCTAACCTAACCTAACCTAACCTAACCTAACCTAACCTAACCTAACCTAACCTAACCTAACCTAACCTAACCTAACCTAACCTAACCTAACCTAACCTAACCTAACCTAACCTAACCTAACCTAACCTAACCTAACCTAACCTAACCTAACCTAACCTAACCTAACCTAACCTAACCTAACCTAACCTAACCTAACCTAACCTAACCTAACCTAACCTAACCTAACCTAACCTAACCTAACCTAACCTAACCTAACCTAACCTAACCTAACCTAACCTAACCTAACCTAACCTAACCTAACCTAACCTAACCTAACCTAACCTAACCTAACCTAACCTAACCTAACCTAACCTAACCTAACCTAACCTAACCTAACCTAACCTAACCTAACCTAACCTAACCTAACCTAACCTAACCTAACCTAACCTAACCTAACCTAACCTAACCTAACCTAACCTAACCTAACCTAACCTAACCTAACCTAACCTAACCTAACCTAACCTAACCTAACCTAACCTAACCTAACCTAACCTAACCTAACCTAACCTAACCTAACCTAACCTAACCTAACCTAACCTAACCTAACCTAACCTAACCTAACCTAACCTAACCTAACCTAACCTAACCTAACCTAACCTAACCTAACCTAACCTAACCTAACCTAACCTAACCTAACCTAACCTAACCTAACCTAACCTAACCTAACCTAACCTAACCTAACCTAACCTAACCTAACCTAACCTAACCTAACCTAACCTAACCTAACCTAACCTAACCTAACCTAACCTAACCTAACCTAACCTAACCTAACCTAACCTAACCTAACCTAACCTAACCTAACCTAACCTAACCTAACCTAACCTAACCTAACCTAACCTAACCTAACCTAACCTAACCTAACCTAACCTAACCTAACCTAACCTAACCTAACCTAACCTAACCTAACCTAACCTAACCTAACCTAACCTAACCTAACCTAACCTAACCTAACCTAACCTAACCTAACCTAACCTAACCTAACCTAACCTAACCTAACCTAACCTAACCTAACCTAACCTAACCTAACCTAACCTAACCTAACCTAACCTAACCTAACCTAACCTAACCTAACCTAACCTAACCTAACCTAACCTAACCTAACCTAACCTAACCTAACCTAACCTAACCTAACCTAACCTAACCTAACCTAACCTAACCTAACCTAACCTAACCTAACCTAACCTAACCTAACCTAACCTAACCTAACCTAACCTAACCTAACCTAACCTAACCTAACCTAACCTAACCTAACCTAACCTAACCTAACCTAACCTAACCTAACCTAACCTAACCTAACCTAACCTAACCTAACCTAACCTAACCTAACCTAACCTAACCTAACCTAACCTAACCTAACCTAACCTAACCTAACCTAACCTAACCTAACCTAACCTAACCTAACCTAACCTAACCTAACCTAACCTAACCTAACCTAACCTAACCTAACCTAACCTAACCTAACCTAACCTAACCTAACCTAACCTAACCTAACCTAACCTAACCTAACCTAACCTAACCTAACCTAACCTAACCTAACCTAACCTAACCTAACCTAACCTAACCTAACCTAACCTAACCTAACCTAACCTAACCTAACCTAACCTAACCTAACCTAACCTAACCTAACCTAACCTAACCTAACCTAACCTAACCTAACCTAACCTAACCTAACCTAACCTAACCTAACCTAACCTAACCTAACCTAACCTAACCTAACCTAACCTAACCTAACCTAACCTAACCTAACCTAACCTAACCTAACCTAACCTAACCTAACCTAACCTAACCTAACCTAACCTAACCTAACCTAACCTAACCTAACCTAACCTAACCTAACCTAACCTAACCTAACCTAACCTAACCTAACCTAACCTAACCTAACCTAACCTAACCTAACCTAACCTAACCTAACCTAACCTAACCTAACCTAACCTAACCTAACCTAACCTAACCTAACCTAACCTAACCTAACCTAACCTAACCTAACCTAACCTAACCTAACCTAACCTAACCTAACCTAACCTAACCTAACCTAACCTAACCTAACCTAACCTAACCTAACCTAACCTAACCTAACCTAACCTAACCTAACCTAACCTAACCTAACCTAACCTAACCTAACCTAACCTAACCTAACCTAACCTAACCTAACCTAACCTAACCTAACCTAACCTAACCTAACCTAACCTAACCTAACCTAACCTAACCTAACCTAACCTAACCTAACCTAACCTAACCTAACCTAACCTAACCTAACCTAACCTAACCTAACCTAACCTAACCTAACCTAACCTAACCTAACCTAACCTAACCTAACCTAACCTAACCTAACCTAACCTAACCTAACCTAACCTAACCTAACCTAACCTAACCTAACCTAACCTAACCTAACCTAACCTAACCTAACCTAACCTAACCTAACCTAACCTAACCTAACCTAACCTAACCTAACCTAACCTAACCTAACCTAACCTAACCTAACCTAACCTAACCTAACCTAACCTAACCTAACCTAACCTAACCTAACCTAACCTAACCTAACCTAACCTAACCTAACCTAACCTAACCTAACCTAACCTAACCTAACCTAACCTAACCTAACCTAACCTAACCTAACCTAACCTAACCTAACCTAACCTAACCTAACCTAACCTAACCTAACCTAACCTAACCTAACCTAACCTAACCTAACCTAACCTAACCTAACCTAACCTAACCTAACCTAACCTAACCTAACCTAACCTAACCTAACCTAACCTAACCTAACCTAACCTAACCTAACCTAACCTAACCTAACCTAACCTAACCTAACCTAACCTAACCTAACCTAACCTAACCTAACCTAACCTAACCTAACCTAACCTAACCTAACCTAACCTAACCTAACCTAACCTAACCTAACCTAACCTAACCTAACCTAACCTAACCTAACCTAACCTAACCTAACCTAACCTAACCTAACCTAACCTAACCTAACCTAACCTAACCTAACCTAACCTAACCTAACCTAACCTAACCTAACCTAACCTAACCTAACCTAACCTAACCTAACCTAACCTAACCTAACCTAACCTAACCTAACCTAACCTAACCTAACCTAACCTAACCTAACCTAACCTAACCTAACCTAACCTAACCTAACCTAACCTAACCTAACCTAACCTAACCTAACCTAACCTAACCTAACCTAACCTAACCTAACCTAACCTAACCTAACCTAACCTAACCTAACCTAACCTAACCTAACCTAACCTAACCTAACCTAACCTAACCTAACCTAACCTAACCTAACCTAACCTAACCTAACCTAACCTAACCTAACCTAACCTAACCTAACCTAACCTAACCTAACCTAACCTAACCTAACCTAACCTAACCTAACCTAACCTAACCTAACCTAACCTAACCTAACCTAACCTAACCTAACCTAACCTAACCTAACCTAACCTAACCTAACCTAACCTAACCTAACCTAACCTAACCTAACCTAACCTAACCTAACCTAACCTAACCTAACCTAACCTAACCTAACCTAACCTAACCTAACCTAACCTAACCTAACCTAACCTAACCTAACCTAACCTAACCTAACCTAACCTAACCTAACCTAACCTAACCTAACCTAACCTAACCTAACCTAACCTAACCTAACCTAACCTAACCTAACCTAACCTAACCTAACCTAACCTAACCTAACCTAACCTAACCTAACCTAACCTAACCTAACCTAACCTAACCTAACCTAACCTAACCTAACCTAACCTAACCTAACCTAACCTAACCTAACCTAACCTAACCTAACCTAACCTAACCTAACCTAACCTAACCTAACCTAACCTAACCTAACCTAACCTAACCTAACCTAACCTAACCTAACCTAACCTAACCTAACCTAACCTAACCTAACCTAACCTAACCTAACCTAACCTAACCTAACCTAACCTAACCTAACCTAACCTAACCTAACCTAACCTAACCTAACCTAACCTAACCTAACCTAACCTAACCTAACCTAACCTAACCTAACCTAACCTAACCTAACCTAACCTAACCTAACCTAACCTAACCTAACCTAACCTAACCTAACCTAACCTAACCTAACCTAACCTAACCTAACCTAACCTAACCTAACCTAACCTAACCTAACCTAACCTAACCTAACCTAACCTAACCTAACCTAACCTAACCTAACCTAACCTAACCTAACCTAACCTAACCTAACCTAACCTAACCTAACCTAACCTAACCTAACCTAACCTAACCTAACCTAACCTAACCTAACCTAACCTAACCTAACCTAACCTAACCTAACCTAACCTAACCTAACCTAACCTAACCTAACCTAACCTAACCTAACCTAACCTAACCTAACCTAACCTAACCTAACCTAACCTAACCTAACCTAACCTAACCTAACCTAACCTAACCTAACCTAACCTAACCTAACCTAACCTAACCTAACCTAACCTAACCTAACCTAACCTAACCTAACCTAACCTAACCTAACCTAACCTAACCTAACCTAACCTAACCTAACCTAACCTAACCTAACCTAACCTAACCTAACCTAACCTAACCTAACCTAACCTAACCTAACCTAACCTAACCTAACCTAACCTAACCTAACCTAACCTAACCTAACCTAACCTAACCTAACCTAACCTAACCTAACCTAACCTAACCTAACCTAACCTAACCTAACCTAACCTAACCTAACCTAACCTAACCTAACCTAACCTAACCTAACCTAACCTAACCTAACCTAACCTAACCTAACCTAACCTAACCTAACCTAACCTAACCTAACCTAACCTAACCTAACCTAACCTAACCTAACCTAACCTAACCTAACCTAACCTAACCTAACCTAACCTAACCTAACCTAACCTAACCTAACCTAACCTAACCTAACCTAACCTAACCTAACCTAACCTAACCTAACCTAACCTAACCTAACCTAACCTAACCTAACCTAACCTAACCTAACCTAACCTAACCTAACCTAACCTAACCTAACCTAACCTAACCTAACCTAACCTAACCTAACCTAACCTAACCTAACCTAACCTAACCTAACCTAACCTAACCTAACCTAACCTAACCTAACCTAACCTAACCTAACCTAACCTAACCTAACCTAACCTAACCTAACCTAACCTAACCTAACCTAACCTAACCTAACCTAACCTAACCTAACCTAACCTAACCTAACCTAACCTAACCTAACCTAACCTAACCTAACCTAACCTAACCTAACCTAACCTAACCTAACCTAACCTAACCTAACCTAACCTAACCTAACCTAACCTAACCTAACCTAACCTAACCTAACCTAACCTAACCTAACCTAACCTAACCTAACCTAACCTAACCTAACCTAACCTAACCTAACCTAACCTAACCTAACCTAACCTAACCTAACCTAACCTAACCTAACCTAACCTAACCTAACCTAACCTAACCTAACCTAACCTAACCTAACCTAACCTAACCTAACCTAACCTAACCTAACCTAACCTAACCTAACCTAACCTAACCTAACCTAACCTAACCTAACCTAACCTAACCTAACCTAACCTAACCTAACCTAACCTAACCTAACCTAACCTAACCTAACCTAACCTAACCTAACCTAACCTAACCTAACCTAACCTAACCTAACCTAACCTAACCTAACCTAACCTAACCTAACCTAACCTAACCTAACCTAACCTAACCTAACCTAACCTAACCTAACCTAACCTAACCTAACCTAACCTAACCTAACCTAACCTAACCTAACCTAACCTAACCTAACCTAACCTAACCTAACCTAACCTAACCTAACCTAACCTAACCTAACCTAACCTAACCTAACCTAACCTAACCTAACCTAACCTAACCTAACCTAACCTAACCTAACCTAACCTAACCTAACCTAACCTAACCTAACCTAACCTAACCTAACCTAACCTAACCTAACCTAACCTAACCTAACCTAACCTAACCTAACCTAACCTAACCTAACCTAACCTAACCTAACCTAACCTAACCTAACCTAACCTAACCTAACCTAACCTAACCTAACCTAACCTAACCTAACCTAACCTAACCTAACCTAACCTAACCTAACCTAACCTAACCTAACCTAACCTAACCTAACCTAACCTAACCTAACCTAACCTAACCTAACCTAACCTAACCTAACCTAACCTAACCTAACCTAACCTAACCTAACCTAACCTAACCTAACCTAACCTAACCTAACCTAACCTAACCTAACCTAACCTAACCTAACCTAACCTAACCTAACCTAACCTAACCTAACCTAACCTAACCTAACCTAACCTAACCTAACCTAACCTAACCTAACCTAACCTAACCTAACCTAACCTAACCTAACCTAACCTAACCTAACCTAACCTAACCTAACCTAACCTAACCTAACCTAACCTAACCTAACCTAACCTAACCTAACCTAACCTAACCTAACCTAACCTAACCTAACCTAACCTAACCTAACCTAACCTAACCTAACCTAACCTAACCTAACCTAACCTAACCTAACCTAACCTAACCTAACCTAACCTAACCTAACCTAACCTAACCTAACCTAACCTAACCTAACCTAACCTAACCTAACCTAACCTAACCTAACCTAACCTAACCTAACCTAACCTAACCTAACCTAACCTAACCTAACCTAACCTAACCTAACCTAACCTAACCTAACCTAACCTAACCTAACCTAACCTAACCTAACCTAACCTAACCTAACCTAACCTAACCTAACCTAACCTAACCTAACCTAACCTAACCTAACCTAACCTAACCTAACCTAACCTAACCTAACCTAACCTAACCTAACCTAACCTAACCTAACCTAACCTAACCTAACCTAACCTAACCTAACCTAACCTAACCTAACCTAACCTAACCTAACCTAACCTAACCTAACCTAACCTAACCTAACCTAACCTAACCTAACCTAACCTAACCTAACCTAACCTAACCTAACCTAACCTAACCTAACCTAACCTAACCTAACCTAACCTAACCTAACCTAACCTAACCTAACCTAACCTAACCTAACCTAACCTAACCTAACCTAACCTAACCTAACCTAACCTAACCTAACCTAACCTAACCTAACCTAACCTAACCTAACCTAACCTAACCTAACCTAACCTAACCTAACCTAACCTAACCTAACCTAACCTAACCTAACCTAACCTAACCTAACCTAACCTAACCTAACCTAACCTAACCTAACCTAACCTAACCTAACCTAACCTAACCTAACCTAACCTAACCTAACCTAACCTAACCTAACCTAACCTAACCTAACCTAACCTAACCTAACCTAACCTAACCTAACCTAACCTAACCTAACCTAACCTAACCTAACCTAACCTAACCTAACCTAACCTAACCTAACCTAACCTAACCTAACCTAACCTAACCTAACCTAACCTAACCTAACCTAACCTAACCTAACCTAACCTAACCTAACCTAACCTAACCTAACCTAACCTAACCTAACCTAACCTAACCTAACCTAACCTAACCTAACCTAACCTAACCTAACCTAACCTAACCTAACCTAACCTAACCTAACCTAACCTAACCTAACCTAACCTAACCTAACCTAACCTAACCTAACCTAACCTAACCTAACCTAACCTAACCTAACCTAACCTAACCTAACCTACAAGTGTGTACAAGTTTGTACAAGGTTGTACAAGTGTTTACAAGGGTGTACAAGTATGTACAAGAATGTTCAAGTTTGTACAAGTGTGTACAAGTTTGTAAAAGGTTGTACAAGTGTGTACAAGGGTGTACAAGTGTGTACAAGGGTGCACAAGTGTGTACAAGGGTGTACAATCGTGTACAAGCTTGTACAAGTGTGTACAAGGGTGTACAGGTTTGTACAAGGTTGTACAAGTGTGTACAAGGGTGTACAAATGTGTACAAGGATGTAAAAGTTTGTACAAGTGTGTACAAGTTTGTACAAGGATGTACAAGTGTGTACAAGTTTGTTCAAGTGTGTACAAGTTTGTACAAGGTTGTACAAATGTGTACAAGGGTGTACAAAAGTGTACGAGGGTGCACAAGTTTGTACAAGGGTGTACAAGTGTGTACAAGTTTGTACAAGTGTGTACAAGCTTGTACAAGGGTTTACAGGTTTGTACAAGGTTGTACAAGTGTGTACAAGGGTGTAAAAGTATGTACAAGAATGTACAAGTTTGTACAAGTGTGTACAAGGGTGTACAAGTATGTACAAGAATGTACAAGTTTGTACAAGTGTGTACAAGGGTGTACAAATGTGTACAAGAATGTAAAAGTTTGTACAAGTGTGTACAAGTTTGTAGTAGGTTGTACAAGGTTGTACAAGTGTGTACAAGGTTGTACAAGTGTGTACAAGGTTGTACAAGTGTGTACAAGGTTGTACAAGTGTGTACAAGGTTGTACAAGTGTGTACAAGGGTTCACAAGTGTGTACAAGGGTGTACAATCGTGTACAAGCTTGTACAATCGTGTACAAGCTTGTACAAGTGTGTACAAGGGTTTACAGGTTTGTACAAGGTTGTACAAGTGTGTACAAGGGTGTACAAATGTGTACAAGGATGTAAAAGTTTATACAAGTGTGTACAAGTTTGTACAAGGTTGTTTAAGTGTGTACAATGTTTTACAATTGTGTACAAGGTTGTACAAGTGTGTACAAGGTTGTACAAGTGTGTACAAGGATGTACAAGTGTGTACAAGGTTGTACAAGTGTGTACAAGTTTGTACAAGAATGTACAAGTGTGTACAAGGTTTTACAATTGTGTAAAAGGTTGTACAAGTGTGTACAAGGTTGTACAAGTGTGTACAAGGTTGTACAAGTGTGTACAAGCTTGTACAAGTGTGTACAAGGTTGTACAATCGTGTACAAGCTTGTACAAGTGTGTACAAGGGTGTACAGGTTTGTACAAGGTTGTACAAGTGTGTACAAGGTTGTACAAGTGTGTACAAGGGTGTACAAGTTTGTACAAGTGTGTACAAGTTTGTACAATTGTGTACAAGTTTGTACAAGGTTGTACAAATGTATACAAGGGTGTACAAAAGTGTACAAGGGTGCACAAGTTTGTACAAGGGTGTACAAATGTGTACAAGCTTGTACAAGTGTGTACAAGCTTGTACAAGTGTGTACAAGGGTGTACAGGTTTGTACAAGGTTGTACAAGTGTTTACAAGGGTGTACAAGTATGCACAAGTATGTACAAGTTTGTACAAGTGTGTACAAGTTTGTAAAAGGTTGTACAAGTGTATACAAGGGTGTACAAGTGTGTACAAGGGTGCACAAGTGTGTACAAGGGTGTACAATCTTGTACAAGCTTGTACAAGTGTGTACAAGGGTGTACAGGTTTGTACAAGGTTGTACAAGTGTGTACAAGGGTGTACAAATGTGTACAAGGATGTAAAAGTTTGTACAAGTGTGTACAAGTTTGTACAAGGTTGTACAAGTAAGTACAAGTTTGTACAAGAATGTACAAGTGTGTACAAGGTTTTACAATTGTGTAAAAGGTTGTACAAGTGTGTACAAGGTTGTACAAGTGTGTACAAGGTTGTACAAGTGTGTACAAGGTTGTACAAGTGTGTACAAGGTTGTACAAGTGTGTACAAGGTTGTACAAGTGTGTACAAGGTTGTACAAGTGTGTACAAGGTTGTACAAGTGTGTACAAGGGTGCACAAGTGTGTACAAGGGTGTACAATCGTGTACATGCTTGTACAAGTTTTTACAAGGTTGTACAAGTGTGTACAAGGTTGTACAAGTGTGTACAAGGTTGTACAAACGTGTACAAGGTTGTACAAGTGTGTACAAGGTTGTACAAGTGTGTACAAAGTTGTATAAGTGTGTACAAAGGTGTACAAGTGTGTACAAGGTTGTACAAGTGTGTACAAGGTTGTACAAGTGTGTACAAGGGTGTACAAGTTTGTACAAGTGTGTACAAGTTTGTACAAGTGTGTACAAGTTTGTACAAGGTTGTACAAATGTATACAAGGGTGTACAAAAGTGTACAAGGGTGCACAAGTTTGTACAAGGGTGTACAAGTGTGTACAAGCTTGTAGAAGTGTGTACAAGCTTGTACAAGTGTGTACAAGGGTGTACAGGTTTGTACAAGGTTGTACAAGTGTTTACAAGGGAGTACAAGTATGTACAAGAATGTACAAGTTTGTACAAGTGTGTACAAGTGTGTACAAGGTTGTACAAGTGTGTACAAGGTTGTACAAGTGTGTACAAGGTTGTACAAGTGTGTACAAGGTTGAACAAGTGTGTACAAAGGTGTACAAGTGTGTACAAGGTTGTACAAGTGTGTACAAGGTTGTACAAGTGTGTACAAGGTTGTACAAGTGTGTACAAGGTTGTACAAGGTTGTACAATTGTGTACAAGGTTGTACAAGTGTGTACAAGGTTGTACAAGTGTGTACAAGGGTGTACAAGTGTGTACAAGCTTGTACAAGTGTGTACAAGGGTGTACAGGTTTGTACAAGGTTGTACAAGTGTTTACAAGTGTGTACAAGATTGTAAAAGGTTGTACAAGTGTGTACAAGGGTGTACAAGTGTGTACAAGGGTGCACAAGTGTGTACAAGGTTGTACAAGTGTGTACAAGAGTGTACAAGTTTGTACAAGTGTGTACAAGTTTGTACAATTGTGTACAAGTTTGTACAAGGTTGTACAAATGTATACAAGGGTGTAAAAAAGTGTACAAGGGTGCACAAGTTTGTACAAGGGTGTACAAGTGTGTACAAGCTTGTACAAGTGTGTACAAGCTTGTACAAGTGTGTACAAGGGTGTACAGGTTTGTACAAGGTTGTACAAGTGTTTACAAGGGTGTACAAGTATGCACAAGAATGTACAAGTTCGTACAAGTGTGTACAAGTTTGTAAAAGGTTGTACAAGTGTATACAAGGGTGTACAAGTGTGTACAAGGGTGCACAAGTGTGTACAAGGGTGTACAATCTTGTACAAGCTTGTACAAGTGTGTACAAGGGTTTACAGGTTTGTACAAGGTTGTACAAGTGTGTACAAGGGTGTACAAATGTGTACAAGGATGTAAAAGTTTGTACAAGTGTGTACAAGTTTGTACAAGGTTGTACAAGTAAGTACAAGTTTGTACAAGAATGTACAAGTGTGTACAAGGTTTTACAATTGTGTAAAAGGTTGTACAAGTGTGTACAAGGTTGTACAAGTGTGTACAAGGTTGTACAAGTGTGTACAAGGTTGTACAAGTGTGTACAAGTTTGTACAAGTGTGTACAAGGTTGTACAAGTGTGTACAAGGTTGTACAAGTGTGTACAAGGTTGTACAAGTGTGTACAAGGTTGTACAAGTGTGTAAAAGGGTGCACAAGTGTGTACAAGGGTGTACAATCGTGTACATGCTTGTACAAGTTTTTACAAGGTTGTACAAGTGTGTACAAGGTTGTACAAGTGTGTACAAGGTTGTACAAACGTGTACAAGGTTGTACAAGTGTGTACAAGGTTGTACAAGTGTGTACAAGGTTGTATAAGTGTGTACAAAGGTGTACAAGTGTGTACAAGGTTGTACAAGTGTGTACAAGGTTGTACAAGTGTGTACATGGTTGTACAAGGTTGTACAATTGTGTACAAGGTTGTACAATTGTGTACAAGGTTGTACAAGTGTGTACAAGGTTGTACAAGTGTGTACAAGGGTGTACAAGTTTGTACAAGTGTGTACAAGTTTGTACAAGTGTGTACAAGTTTGTACAAGTGTGTACAAGTTTGTACAAGGTTGTACCAATGTATACAAGGGTGTACAAAAGTGTACAAGGGTGCACAAGTTTGTACAAGTGTGTACAAGTTTGTAAAAGGTTTTACAAGTGTGTACAAGGTTGTACAAGTGTGTACAAGGTTGTATCATAGTGTACAAGGTTGTACAAGTGTGTACAAAGGTGTACAAGTGTGTACAAGGTTGTACAAGTGTGTACAAAGTTGTACAAGTGTGTACATGGTTGTACAAGGTTGTACAATTGTGTACAAGGTTGTACAAGTGTGTACAAGGGTGCACAAGTTTGTACAAGGGTGTACAAGTGTGTACAAGCTTGTACAAGTGTGTACAAGCTTGTACAAGTGTGTACAAGTGTGTACAAGTTTGTACAAGGTTGTACAAGTGTTTACAAGGGTGTACAAGTATGTACAAGAATGTTCAAGTTTGTACAAGTGTGTACAAGTGTGTACAAGGGTGCACAAGTGTGTACAAGGGTGTACAATCGTGTACAAGCTTGTACAAGTGTGTACAAGGGTGTACAGGTTTGTACAAGGTTGTACAAGTGTGTACAAGGGTGTACAAATGTGTACAAGGATGTAAAAGTTTGTACAAGTGTGTACAAGTTTGTACAAGGATGTACAAGTGTGTACAAGTTTGTTCAAGTGTGTACAAGTTTGTACAAGGTTGTACAAATGTGTACAAGGGTGTACAAAAGTGTACGAGGGTGCACAAGTTTGTACAAGGGTGTACAAGTGTGTACAAGTTTGTACAAGTGTGTACAAGCTTGTACAAGGGTTTACAGGTTTGTACAAGGTTGTACAAGTGTGTACAAGGGTGTACAAGTATGTACAAGAATGTACAAGTTTGTACAAGTGTGTACAAGGGTGTACAAGTATGTACAAGAATGTACAAGTTTGTACAAGTGTGTACAAGGGTGTACAAATGTGTACAAGAATGTAAAAGTTTGTACAAGTGTGTACAAGTTTGTAGTAGGTTGTACAAGGTTGTACAAGTGTGTACAAGGTTGTACAAGTGTGTACAAGGTTGTACAAGTGTGTACAAGGTTGTACAAGTGTGTACAAGGGTTCACAAGTGTGTACAAGGGTGTACAATCGTGTACAAGCTTGTACAATCGTGTACAAGCTTGTACAAGTGTGTACAAGGGTTTACAGGTTTGTACAAGGTTGTACAAGTGTGTACAAGGGTGTACAAATGTGTACAAGGATGTAAAAGTTTATACAAGTGTGTACAAGTTTGTACAAGGTTGTTTAAGTGTGTACAATGTTTTACAATTGTGTACAAGGTTGTACAAGTGTGTACAAGGTTGTACAAGTGTGTACATGGTTGTACAAGGTTGTACAATTGTGTACAAGGTTGTACAAGTGTGTACAAGGTTGTACAAGTGTGTACAAGGGTGTACAAGTTTGTACAAGTGTGTACAAGTTTGTACAAGTGTGTACAAGTTTGTACAAGGTTGTACCAATGTATACAAGGGTGTACAAAAGTGTACAAGGGTGCACAAGTTTGTACAAGGGTGTACAAGTGTGTACAAGCTTGTACAAGTGTGTACAAGCTTGTACAAGTGTGTACAAGGGTGTACAGGTTTGTACAAGGTTGTACAAGTGTTTACAAGGGTGTACAAAAGAATGTACAAGTTTGTACAAGTGTGTACAAGTTTGTAAAAGGTTGTACAAGTGTGTACAAGGTTGTACAAGTGTGTACAAGGTTGTATCATAGTGTACAAGGTTGTACAAGTGTGTACAAAGGTGTACAAGTGTGTACAAGGTTGTACAAGTGTGTACAAAGTTGTACAAGTGTGTACATGGTTGTACAAGGTTGTACAATTGTGTACAAGGTTGTACAAGTGTGTACAAGGGTGCACAAGTTTGTACAAGGGTGTACAAGTGTGTACAAGCTTTTACAAGTGTGTACAAGCTTGTACAAGTGTGTACAAGTGTGTACAAGTTTGTACAAGGTTGTACAAGTGTTTACAAGGGTGTACAAGTATGTACAAGAATGTTCAAGTTTGTACAAGTGTGTACAAGTTTGTAAAAGGTTGTACAAGTGTGTACAAGGGTGTACAAGTGTGTACAAGGGTGCACAAGTGTGTACAAGGGTGTACAATCGTGTACAAGCTTGTACAAGTGTGTACAAGGGTGTACAGGTTTGTACAAGGTTGTACAAGTGTGTACAAGGGTGTACAAATGTGTACAAGGATGTAAAAGTTTGTACAAGTGTGTACAAGTTTGTACAAGGTTGTACAAGTAAGTACAAGTTTGTACAAGAATGTACAAGTGTGTACAAGGTTTTACAATTGTGTAAAAGGTTGTACAAGTGTGTACAAGGTTGTACAAGTGTGTACAAGGTTGTACAAGTGTGTACAAGGTTGTACAAGTGTGTACAAGCTTGTACAAGTGTGTACAAGGTTGTACAAGTGTGTACAAGGTTGTACAAGGGTGTACAAGTTTGTACAAGTGTGTACAAGTTTGTACAATTGTGTACAAGTTTGTACAAGGTTGTACAAATGTATACAAGGGTGTACAAAAGTGTACAAGGGTGCACAAGTTTGTACAAGGGTGTACAAATGTGTACAAGCTTGTACAAGTGTGTACAAGCTTGTACAAGTGTGTACAAGGGTGTACAGGTTTGTACAAGGTTGTACAAGTGTTTACAAGGGTGTACAAGTATGCACAAGTATGTACAAGTTTGTACAAGTGTGTACAAGTTTGTAAAAGGTTGTACAAGTGTATACAAGGGTGTACAAGTGTGTACAAGGGTGCACAAGTGTGTACAAGGGTGTACAATCTTGTACAAGCTTGTACAAGTGTGTACAAGGGTGTACAGGTTTGTACAAGGTTGTACAAGTGTGTACAAGTGTGTACAAATGTGTACAAGGATGTAAAAGTTTGTACAAGTGTGTACAAGTTTGTACAAGGTTGTACAAGTAAGTACAAGTTTGTACAAGAATGTACAAGTGTGTACAAGGTTTTACAATTGTGTAAAAGGTTGTACAAGTGTGTACAAGGTTGTACAAGTGTGTACAAGGTTGTACAAGTGTGTACAAGGTTGTACAAGTGTGTACAAGGTTGTACAAGTGTGTACAAGGTTGTACAAGTGTGTACAAGGTTGTACAAGTGTGTACAAGGGTGCACAAGTGTGTACAAGGGTGTACAATCGTGTACATGCTTGTACAAGTTTTTACAAGGTTGTACAAGTGTGTACAAGGTTGTACAAACGTGTACAAGGTTGTACAAGTGTGTACAAGGTTGTACAAACGTGTACAAGGTTGTACAAGTGTGTACAAGGTTGTACAAGTGTGTACAAGGTTGTACAAGTGTGTACAAGGTTGTATAAGTGTGTACAAAGGTGTACAAGTGTGTACAAGGTTGTACAAGGGTGTACAAGTGTGTACAAGCTTGTACAAGTGTGTACAAGCTTGTACAAGTGTGTACAAGCTTGTACAAGTGTGTACAAGTGTGTACAAGTTTGTACAAGGTTGTACAAGTGTTTACAAGGGTGTACAAGTATGTACAAGAATGTTCAAGTTTGTACAAGTGTGTACAAGTTTGTAAAAGGTTGTACAAGTGTGTACAAGGGTGTACAAGTGTGTACAAGGGTGCACAAGTGTGTACAAGGGTGTACAATCGTGTACAAGCTTGTACAAGTGTGTACAAGGGTGTACAGGTTTGTACAAGGTTGTACAAGTGTGTACAAGGGTGTACAAATGTGTACAAGGATGTAAAAGTTTGTACAAGTGTGTACAAGTTTGTACAAGGTTGTACAAGTAAGTACAAGTTTGTACAAGAATGTACAAGTGTGTACAAGGTTTTACAATTGTGTAAAAGGTTGTACAAGTGTGTACAAGGTTGTACAAGTGTGTACAAGGTTGTACAAGTGTGTACAAGCTTGTACAAGTGTGTACAAGGTTGTACAAGTGTGTACAAGGTTGTACAAGTGTGTACAAGGTTGTACAAGTGTGTACAAGGTTGTACAAGTGTGTACAAGTTTGTTCAAGTGTGTACAAGTTTGTACAAGGTTGTACAAATGTGTACAAGGGTGTACAAAAGTGTACAAGGGTGCACAAGTTTGTACAAGGGTGTACAAGTGTGTACAAGTTTGTACAAGTGTGTACAAGCTTGTACAAGGGTTTACAGGTTTGTACAAGGTTGTACAAGTTTGTACAAGGGTGTACAAGTATGTACAAGAATGTACAAGTTTGTACAAGTGTGTACAAGGGTGTACAAGTATGTACAAGAATGTACAAGTTTGTACAAGTGTGTACAAGGGTGTACAAATGTGTACAAGGATGTAAAAGTTTGTACAAGTGTGTACAAGTTTGTAGTAGGTTGTACAAGGTTGTACAAGTGTGTACAAGGTTGTACAAGTGTGTACAAGGTTGTACAAGTGTGTACAAGGTTGTACAAGTGTGTACAAGGTTGTACAAGTGTGTACAAGGTTGTACAAGTGTGTACAAGGTTGTACAAGTGTGTACAAGGTTGTACAAGTGTGTACAAGGTTGTACAAGTGTGTACAAGGTTGTACAAGTGTGTACAAGGGTTCACAAGTGTGTACAAGGGTGTACAATCGTGTACAAGCTTGTACAATCGTGTACAAGCTTGTACAAGTGTGTACAAGGGTTTACAGGTTTGTACAAGGTTGTACAAGTGTGTACAAGGGTGTACAAATGTGTACAAGGATGTAAAAGTTTATACAAGTGTGTACAAGTTTGTACAAGGTTGTTTAAGTGTGTACAATGTTTTACAATTGTGTACAAGGTTGTACAAGTGTGTACAAGGTTGTACAAGTGTGTACAAGGATGTACAAGTGTGTACAAGGTTGTACAAGTGTGTACAAGTTTGTACAAGTGTGTACAAGTTTGTACAAGGTTGTACAAATGTGTACAAGGGTGTACAAAAGTGTACAAGGGTGCACAAGTTTGTACAAGGGTGTACAAGTGTGTACAAGGGTGTACAGGTTTGTACAAGGTTGTACAAGTGTGTACAAGCTTGAACAAGTGTGTACAAGGTTGCACAAGTGTGTACAAGGTTGCACAAGTGTGTACAAGAGTGTACAATCGTGTACAAGCTTGTACAAGTGTGTACAAGGGTGTACAGGTTTGTACAAGGTTGTACAAGTGTGTACAAGGTTTTACAATTGTGTACAAGGTTGTACAAGTGTGTACAAGGTTGTACAAGTGTGTACAAGGTTGTACAAGTGTGTACAAGCTTGTACAAGTGTGTACAAGGTTGTACAAGTGTGTACATGGTTGTTCAAGTGTGTACATGTTTGTAAAAGTGTGTTTAAGTTTGTACAAGGTTGTACAAATGTGTACAAGGGTGTACAAAAGTGTACAAGGGTGCACAAGTTTGTACAAGGGTGTACAAGTGTGTACAAGCTTGTACAAGTGTGTACAATGGTGTACAGGTTTGTACTAGGTTGTACAAATGTGTACAAGGATGTACAAGTATGTACAAGAATGTACAATTTTGTACAAGTGTGTACAAGTTTGTAAAAGGTTGTACAAGTGTGTACAAGGGTGAACAAGTGTGTACAAGGTTGTACAAGTGTGTACAAGCTTGTACAAGTGTGTACAAGCTTGTACAAGTGTGTACAAGGGTGTACAAGTGTGTACAAGATTGTACAAGTTTTTACAAGGTTGTACAAGTGTGTACAAGGTTGTACAAGTGTGTACAAGGTTGTACAAGTGTGTACAAGGTTGTACAAGGTTGTACAATTGTGTACAAGGTTGTACAAGTGTGTACAAGGTTGTACAAGTGTGTACAAGTTTGTACAAGTGTGTACAAGGGTGTACAAGTTTGTACAAGTGTGTACAAGGTTGTACAAGTGTGTACAAGGGTGTACAAGTTTGTACAAGTGTGTACAAGTTTGTACAATTGTGTACAAGTTTGTACAAGGTTGTACAAATGTATACAAGGGTGCACAAGTGTGTACAAGGGTGTACAATCGTGTACAAGCTTGTACAAGTGTGTACAAGGGTGTACAGGTTTGTACAAGGTTGTACAAGTGTGTACAAGGGTGTACAAATGTGTACAAGTATGTAAAAGTTTGTACAAGTGTGTACAAGTTTGTACAAGGTTGTACAAGTAAGTACAAGTTTGTACAAGAATGTACAAGTGTGTAAAAGGTTTTACAATTGTGTAAAAGGTTGTACAAGTGTGTACAAGGTTGTACAAGCGTGTACAAGGTTGTACAAGTGTGTACAAGGTTGTACAAGTGTGTACAAGGTTGTACAAGTGTGTACAAGGTTGTACAAGTGTGTACAAGGTTGTACAAGTGTGTACAAGGTTGTACAAGTGTGTACAAGGTTGTACAAGTGTGTACAAGTTTGTTCAAGTGTGTACAAGTTTGTACAAGGTTGTACAAATGTGTACAAGGGTGTACAAAAGTGTACAAGGGTGCACAAGTTTGTACAAGGGTGTAAAAGTTTGTACAAGTTTGTACAAGTGTGTACAAGCTTGTACAAGGGTTTACAGGTTTGTACAAGGTTGTACAAGTTTGTACAAGGGTGTACAAGTATGTACAAGAATGTACAAGTTTGTACAAGTGTGTACAAGGGTGTACAAGTATGTACAAGAATGTACAAGTTTGTACAAGTGTGTACAAGGGTGTACAAATGTGTACAAGGATGTAAAAGTTTGTACAAGTGTGTACAAGTTTGTAGTAGGTTGTACAAGGTTGTACAAGTGTGTACAAGGTTGTACAAGTGTGTACAAGGTTGTACAAGTGTGTACAAGGTTGTACAAGTGTGTACAAGGTTGTACAAGTGTGTACAAGGTTGTACAAGTGTGTACAAGGTTGTACAAGTGTGTACAAGGTTGTACAAGTGTGTACAAGGGTTCACAAGTGTGTACAAGGGTGTACAATCGTGTACAAGCTTGTACAATCGTGTACAAGCTTGTACAAGTGTGTACAAGGGTTTACAGGTTTGTACAAGGTTGTACAAGTGTGTACAAGGGTGTACAAATGTGTACAAGGATGTAAAAGTTTATACAAGTGTGTACAAGTTTGTACAAGGTTGTTTAAGTGTGTACAATGTTTTACAATTGTGTACAAGGTTGTACAAGTGTGTACAAGGTTGTACAAGTGTGTACAAGGATGTACAAGTGTGTACAAGGTTTTACAAGTGTGTACAAGTTTGTACAAGTGTGTACAAGTTTGTACAAGGTTGTACAAATGTGTACAAGGGTGTACAAAAGTGTACAAGGGTGCACAAGTTTGTACAAGGGTGTACAAGTGTGTACAAGGGTGTACAGGTTTGTACAAGGTTGTACAAGTGTGTACAAGCTTGAACAAGTGTGTACAAGGTTGCACAAGTGTGTACAAGGTTGCACAAGTGTGTACAAGAGTGTACAATCGTGTACAAGCTTGTACAAGTGTGTACAAGGGTGTACAGGTTTGTACAAGGTTGTACAAGTGTGTACAAGGTTTTACAATTGTGTACAAGGTTGTACAAGTGTGTACAAGGTTGTACAAGTGTGTACAAGGTTGTACAAGTGTGTACAAGCTTGTACAAGTGTGTACAAGGTTGTACAAGTGTGTACATGGTTGTTCAAGTGTGTACATGTTTGTAAAAGTGTGTTTAAGTTTGTACAAGGTTGTACAAATGTGTACAAGGGTGTACAAAAGTGTACAAGGGTGCACAAGTTTGTACAAGGGTGTACAAGTGTGTACAAGCTTGTACAAGTGTGTACAATGGTGTACAGGTTTGTACTAGGTTGTACAAATGTGTACAAGGATGTACAAGTATGTACAAGAATGTACAATTTTGTACAAGTGTGTACAAGTTTGTAAAAGGTTGTACAAGTGTGTACAAGGGTGAACAAGTGTGTACAAGGTTGTACAAGTGTGTACAAGCTTGTACAAGTGTGTACAAGCTTGTACAAGTGTGTACAAGGGTGTACAAGTGTGTACAAGATTGTACAAGTTTTTACAAGGTTGTACAAGTGTGTACAAGGTTGTACAAGTGTGTACAAGGTTGTACAAGTGTGTACAAGGTTGTACAAGTGTGTACAAGGTTGTACAAGTGTGTACAAGGTTGTACAAGTGTGTACAAGGTTGTACAAGTGTGTACAAGGTTGTACAAGTGTGTACAAGTTTGTACAAGGTTGTACAAATGTGTACAAGGGTGTACAAAAGTGTACAAGTGTGTACAAGTTTGTACAAGGTTGTTTAAGTGTGTACAATGTTTTACAATTGTGTACAAGGTTGTACAAGTGTGTACAAGGTTGTACAAGTGTGTACAAGGATGTACAAGTGTGTACAAGGTTGTACAAGTGTGTACGAGTTTGTACAAGTGTGTACAAGTTTGTACAAGGTTGTACAAATGTGTACAAGAGTGTACAAAAGTGTACAAGGGTGCACAAGTTTGTACAAGGGTGTACAAGTGTGTACAAGGGTGTACAGGTTTGTACAAGGTTGTACAAGTGTGTACAAGCTTGAACAAGTGTGTACAAGGTTGTACAAGTGTTTACAAGGTTGTACAAGTGTGTACAAGGTTGCACAAGTGTGTACAAGGTTGCACAAGTGTGTACAAGAGTGTACAATCGTGTACAAGCTTGTACAAGTGTGTACAAGGGTGTAGAGGTTTGTACAAGGTTGTACAAGTGTGTACAAGGTCTTACAATTGTGTACAAGGTTGTACAAGTGTGTACAAGGTTGTACAAGTGTGTACAAGGTTGTACAAGTGTGTACAAGCTTGTACAAGTGTGTACAAGGTTGTACAAGTGTGTACATGGTTGTTCAAGTGTGTACATGTTTGTACAAGTGTGTTTAAGTTTGTACAAGGTTGTACAAATGTGTACAAGGGTGTACAAAAGTGTACAAGGGTGCACAAGTTTGTACAAGGGTGTACAAGTGTGTACAAGCTTGTACAAGTGTGTACAATGGTGTACAGGTTTGTACTAGGTTGTACAAATGTGTACAAGGATGTACAAGTATGTACAAGAATGTACAATTTTGTACAAGTGTGTACAAGTTTGTAAAAGGTTGTACAAGTGTGTACAAGGGTGAACAAGTGTGTACAAGGTTGTACAAGTGTGTACAAGCTTGTACAAGTGTGTACAAGCTTGTACAAGTGTGTACAAGGGTGTACAAGTGTGTACAAGGGTGTACAAGTGTGTACAAGGTTGTACAAGTTTTTACAAGGTTGTACAAGTACAAGGTTGTACAAGTGTGTACAAGGTTGTACAAGTGTGTACAAGGTTGTACAAGGTTGTACAATTGTGTACAAGGTTGTACAAGTGTGTACAAGGTTGTACAAGTGTGTACAAGGTTGTACAAGTGTGTACAAGGTTGTACAAGTGTGTACAAGGGTGTACAAGTTTGTACAAGTGTGTACAAGGTTGTACAAGTGTGTACAAGGGTGTACAAGTTTGTACAAGTGTGTACAAGTTTGTACAATTGTGTACAAGTTTGTACAAGGTTGTACAAATGTATACAAGGGTGCACAAGTGTGTACAAGGGTGTACAATCGTGTACAAGCTTGTACAAGTGTGTACAAGGGTGTACAGGTTTGTACAAGGTTGTACAAGTGTGTACAAGGGTGTACAAATGTGTACAAGGATGTAAAAGTTTGTACAAGTGTGTACAAGTTTGTACAAGGTTGTACAAGTAAGTACAAGTTTGTACAAGAATGTACAAGTGTGTACAAGGTTTTACAATTGTGTAAAAGGTTGTACAAGTGTGTACAAGGGTGTACAAATGTGTACAAGGATGTAAAAGTTTGTACAAGTGTGTACAAGTTTGTACAAGGTTGTACAAGTAAGTACAAGTTTGTACAAGAATGTACAAGTGTGTACAAGGTTTTACAATTGTGTACAAGGATGTACAAATGTGTACAAGGATGTAAAATTTTGTACAAGTGTGTACAAGTTTGTACAAGGTTGTACAAGGTTGTACAAGTGTGTACAAGGTTGTACAAGTGTGTACAAGGTTGTACAAGTGTGTACAAGGTTGTACAAGTGTGTACAAGGTTGTACAAGTGTGTATAAGGGTGCACAAGTGTGTACAAGGGTGTACAATCGTGTACAAGCTTGTACAATCGTGTACATGCTTGTTTCAAGTTTGTACAAGGGTTTACAGGTTTGTACAAGGTTGTACAAGTGTGTACAAGGGTGTACAAGTATGTACAAGAATGTACAAGTTTGTACAAGTGTGTACAAGGGTGTACAAATGTGTACAAGGATGTAAAAGTTTGTACAAGTGTGTACAAGTTTGTACAAGGTTGTACAAGGTTGTACAAGTGTGTACAAGGTTGTAAAAGTGTGTACAAGGTTGTACATGTGTGTACAAGTTTGTACAAGTGTGTACAAGTTTGTACAAGGTTGTACAAATGTGTACAAGGGTGTACAAAAGTGTACAAGGAAGCACAAGTTTGTACAAGGGTGTACAAGTGTGTACAAGGGTGTACAGGTTTGTACAAGGTTGTACAAGTGTTTACAAGGTTGTACAAGTGTGTACAAGGTTGCACAAGTGTGTACAAGAGTGTACAATCGTGTACAAGCTTGTACAAGTGTGTACAAGGGTGTACAGGTTTGTACAAGGTTGTACAAGTGTGTACAAGGTTTTACAATTGTGTACAAGGTTGTACAAGTGTGTACAAGGTTGTACAAGTGTGTACAAGTTTGTACAAGTGTGTACAAGCTTGTACAAGTGTGTACAAGCTTGTACAAGTGTGTACAAGGTTGTACAAGTGTGTACATGGTTGTTCAAGTGTGTACATGTTTGTACAAGTGTGTTTAAGTTTGTACAAGGTTGTACAAATGTGTACAAGGGTGTACAAAAGTGTACAAGGGTGCACAAGTTTGTACAAGGGTGTACAAGTGTGTACAAGCTTGTACAAGTGTGTACAAGGGTGTACAGGTTTGTACAAGGTTGTACAAATGTGTACAAGGATGTACAAGTATGTACAAGAATGTACAATTTTGTACAAGTGTGTACAAGTTTGTAAAAGGTTGTACAAGTGTGTACAAGGGTGAACAAGTGTGTACAAGGTTGTACAAGTGTGTACAAGCTTGTACAAGTGTGTACAAGGGTGTACAAGTGTGTACAAGGTTGTACAAGTTTTTACAAGGTTGTACAAGTGTGTACAAGGTTGTACAAGTGTGTACAAGGTTGTACAAGTGTGTACAAAGGTGTACAAGTTTGTACAAGGTTGTACAAGTGTGTACAAGGTTGTACAAGTGTGTACAAGGTTGTACAAGTGTGTACAAGGTTGTACAAGGTTGTACAATTGTGTACAAGGTTGTACATGTGTGTACAAGGTTGTACAAGTGTGTACAAGGTTGTACAAGTGTGTACAAGGGTGTACAAGTTTGTACAAGTGTGTACAAGTTTGTACAAGAATGTACAAGTGTGTACAAGGTTTTACAATTGTGTAAAAGGTTGTACAAGTTCGTACAAGGTTGTACAAGTGTGTACAAGGTTGTACAAGTGTGTACAAGCTTGTACAAGTGTGTACAAGGTTGTACAAGTGTGTACAAGGTTGTACAAGTGTGTACAAGGTTGTACAAGTGTGTACAAGTTTGTTCAAGTGTGTACAAGTTTGTACAAGGTTGTACAAATGTGTACAAGGGTGTACAAAAGTGTACAAGGGTGCCGAAGTTTGTACAAGGGTGTACAAGTGTGTACAAGTTTGTACAAGTGTGTACAAGCTTGTACAAGGGTTTACAGGTTTGTACAAGGTTGTACAAGTGTGTACAAGGGTGTACAAGTATGTACAAGAATGTACAAGTTTGTACAAGTGTGTACAAGGGTGTACAAGTATGTACAAGAATGTACAAGTTTGTACAAGAATGTACAAGTGTGTACAAGGTTTTACAATTGTGTAAAAGGTTGTACAAGTGTGTACAAGGTTGTACAAGTGTGTACAAGGTTGTACAAGTGTGTACAAGCTTGTACAAGTGTGTACAAGGTTGTACAAGTGTGTACAAGGTTGTACAAGTGTGTACAAGGTTGTACAAGTGTGTACAAGTTTGTTCAAGTGTGTACAAGTTTGTACAAGGTTGTACAAATGTGTACAAGGGTGTACAAAAGTGTACAAGGGTGCACAAGTTTGTACAAGGGTGTACAAGTGTGTACAAGTTTGTACAAGTGTGTACAAGCTTGTACAAGGGTTTACAGGTTTGTACAAGGTTGTACAAGTGTGTAAAAGGGTGTACAAGTATGTACAAGAATGTACAAGTTTGTACAAGTGTGTACAAGGGTGTACAAGTATGTACAAGAATGTACAAGTTTGTACAAGTGTGTACAAGGGTGTACAAATGTGTACAAGGATGTAAAAGTTTGTACAAGTGTGTACAAGTTTGTAGTAGGTTGTACAAGGTTGTACAAGTGTGTACAAGGTTGTACAAGTGTATACAAGGTTGTACAAGTGTGTACAAGGTTGTACAAGTGTGTACAAGGTTGTACAAGTGTGTACAAGGTTGTACAAGTGTGTACAAGGGTTCACAAGTGTGTACAAGGGTGTACAATCGTGTACAAGCTTGTACAATCGTGTACAAGCTTGTACAAGTGTGTACAAGGGTTTACAGGTTTGTACAAGGTTGTACAAATGTGTACAAGGGTGTACAAATGTGTACAAGGATGTAAAAGTTTATACAAGTGTGTACAAGTTTGTACAAGGTTGTTTAAGTGTGTACAATGTTTTACAATTGTGTACAAGGTTGTACAAGTGTGTACAAGGTTGTACAAGTGTGTACAAGGATGTACAAGTGTGTACAAGGTTGTACAAGTGTGTACAAGTTTGTACAAGTGTGTACAAGTTTGTACAAGGTTGTACAAATGTGTACAAGAGTGTACAAAAGTGTACAAGGGTGCACAAGTTTGTACAAGGGTGTACAAGTGTGTACAAGGGTGTACAGGTTTGTACAAGGTTGTACAAGTGTGTACAAGCTTGAACAAGTGTGTACAAGGTTGTACAAGTGTTTACAAGGTTGTACAAGTGTGTACAAGGTTGCACAAGTGTGTACAAGGTTGCACAAGTGTGAACAAGAGTGTACAATCGTGTACAAGCTTGTACAAGTGTGTACAAGGGTGTAGAGGTTTGTACAAGGTTGTACAAGTGTGTACAAGGTTTTACGATTGTGTACAAGGTTGTACAAGTGTGTACAAGGTTGTACAAGTGTGTACAAGGTTGTACAAGTGTGTACAAGCTTGTACAAGTGTGTACAAGGTTGTACAAGTGTGTACAAGCTTGTACAGGTGTGTACAAGGTTGTACAAGTGTGTACATGGTTGTTCAAGTGTGTACATGTTTGTACAAGTGTGTTTAAGTTTGTACAAGGTTGTACAAATGTGTACAAGGGTGTACAAAAGTGTACAAGGGTGCACAAGTTTGTACAAGGGTGTACAAGTGTGTACAAGCTTGTACAAGTGTGTACAATGGTGTACAGGTTTGTACTAGGTTGTACAAATGTGTACAAGGATGTACAAGTATGTACAAGAATGTACAATTTTGTACAAGTGTGTACAAGTTTGTAAAAGGTTGTACAAGTGTGTACAAGGGTGAACAAGTGTGTACAAGGTTGTACAAGTGTGTACAAGCTTGTACAAGTGTGTACAAGCTTGTACAAGTGTGTACAAGGGTGTACAAGTGTGTACAAGGGTGTACAAGTGTGTACAAGGTTGTACAAGTTTTTACAAGGTTGTACAAGTACAAGGTTGTACAAGTGTGTACAAGGTTGTACAAGTGTGTACAAGGTTGTACAAGGTTGTACAATTGTGTACAAGGTTGTACAAGTGTGTACAAGGTTGTACAAGTGTGTACAAGGTTGTACAAGTGTGTACAAGGTTGTACAAGTGTGTACAAGGGTGTACAAGTTTTGTACAAGTGTGTACAAGGTTGTACAAGTGTGTACAAGGGTGTACAAGTTTGTACAAGTGTGTACAAGTTTGTACAATTGTGTACAAGTTTGTACAAGGTTGTACAAATGTATACAAGGGTGCACAAGTGTGTACAAGGGTGTACAATCGTGTACAAGCTTGTACAAGTGTGTACAAGGGTGTACAGGTTTGTACAAGGTTGTACAAGTGTGTACAAGGGTGTACAAATGTGTACAAGGATGTAAAAGTTTGTACAAGTGTGTACAAGTTTGTACAAGGTTGTACAAGTAAGTACAAGTTTGTACAAGAATGTACAAGTGTGTACAAGGTTTTACAATTGTGTAAAAGGTTGTACAAGTGTGTACAAGGTTGTACAAGCGTGTACAAGGTTGTACAAGTGTGTACAAGGTTGTACAAGTGTGTACAAGGTTGTACAAGTGTGTACAAGTTTGTTCAAGTGTGTACAAGTTTGTACAAGGTTGTACAAATGTGTACAAGGGTGTACAAAAGTGTACAAGGGTGCACAAGTTTGTACAAGGGTGTACAAGTGTGTACAAGCTTGTACAAGTGTGTACAAGCTTGTACAAGGGTTTACAGGTTTGTAAAAGGTTGTACAAGTGTGTACAAGGGTGTACAAGTATGTACAAGAATGTACAAGTTTGTACAAGTGTGTACAAGGGTGTACAAGTATGTACAAGAATGTACAAGTTTGTACAAGTGTGTACAAGGATGTACAAATGTGTACAAGGATGTAAAAGTTTGTACAAGTGTGTACAAGTTTGTACAAGGTTGTACAAGGTTGTACAAGTGTGTACAAGGTTGTACAAGTGTGTACAAGGTTGTACAAGTGTGTACAAGGGTGCACAAGTGTGTACAAGGGTGTACAATCGTGTACAAGCTTGTACAATCGTGTACATGCTTGTTTCAAGTTTGTACAAGGGTTTACAGTTTTGTACAAGGTTGTACAAGTGTGTACAAGGGTGTACAAGTATGTACAAGAATGTACAAGTTTGTACAAGTGTGTACAAGGGTGTACAAATGTGTACAAGGATGTAAAAGTTTGTACAAGTGTGTACAAGTTTGTACAAGGTTGTACAAGGTTGTACAAGTGTGTACAAGGTTGTACAAGTGTGTACAAGGTTGTACAAGTGTGTACAAGTTTGTACAAGTGTGTACAAGTTTGTACAAGGTTGTACAAATGTGTACAAGGGTGTACAAAAGTGTACAAGGGTGCACAAGTTTGTACAAGGGTGTACAAGTGTGTACAAGGGTGTACAGGTTTGTACAAGGTTGTACAAGTGTTTACAAGGTTGTACAAGTGTGTACAAGGTTGCACAAGTGTGTACAAGAGTGTACAATCGTGTACAAGCTTGTACAAGTGTGTACAAGGGTGTACAGGTTTGTACAAGGTTGTACAAGTGTGTACAAGGTTTTACAATTGTGTACAAGGTTGTACAAGTGTGTACAAGGTTGTACAAGTGTGTACAAGTTTGTACAAGTGTGTACAAGCTTGTACAAGTGTGTACAAGGTTGTACAAGTGTGTACATGGTTGTTCAAGTGTGTACATGTTTGTACAAGTGTGTTTAAGTTTGTACAAGGTTGTACAAATGTGTACAAGGTTGTACAAAAGTGTACAAAGGTGCACAAGTTTGTACAAGGGTGTACAAGTGTGTACAAGCTTGTACAAGTGTGTACAAGGGTGTACAGGTTTGTACAAGGTTGTACAAATGTGTACAAGGATGTACAAGTATGTACAAGAATGTACAATTTTGTACAAGTGTGTACAAGTTTGTAAAAGGTTGTACAAGTGTGTACAAGGGTGAACAAGTGTGTACAAGGTTGTACAAGTGTGTACAAGCTTGTACAAGTGTGTACAAGGGTGTACAAGTGTGTACAAGGTTGTACAAGTTTTTACAAGGTTGTACAAGTGTGTACAAGGTTGTACAAGTGTGTACAAGGTTGTACAAGTGTGTACAAGGTTGTACAAGTGTGTACAAGGTTGTATAAGTGTGTACAAGGTTGAAAAAGTGTGTACAAGGTTGAAAAAGTGTGTACAAGGTTGTACAAGTGTGTACAAGGTTGTACAAGTGTGTACAAGGTTGTACAAGTGTGTACAAAGGTGTACAAGTGTGTACAAGGTTGTACAAGTGTGTACAAGGTTGTACAAGTGTGTACAAGGTTGTACAAGTGTGTACAAGGTTGTACAAGGTTGTACAATTGTGTACAAGGTTGTACATGTGTGTACAAGGTTGTACAAGTGTGTACAAGGTTGTACAAGTGTGTACAAGGGTGTACAAGTTTGTACAAGTGTGTACAAGTTTGTACAATTGTGTACAAGTTTGTACAAGGTTGTACAAATGTATACAAGGGTGTACAAAAGTGTACAAGGGTGCACAAGTTTGTACAAGGGTGTACAAGTGTGTACAAGCTTGTACAAGTGTGTACAAGCTTGTACAAGTGTGTACAAGCTTGTACAAGTGTGTACAAGTGTGTACAGGTTTGTACAAGGTTGTACAAGTGTTTACAAGGGTGTACAAGTATGTACAAGAATGTACAAGTTTGTACAAGTGTGTACAAGTTTGTAAAAGGTTGTACAAGTGTGTACAAGGGTGTACAAGTGTGTACAAGGTTGTACAAGTGTGTACTAGCTTGTACAAGTGTGTACAAGCTTGTACAAGTGTGTACAAGGGTGTACAAGTGTGTACAAGCTTGTACAAGTGTGTACAAGGGTGTACAAGTGTGTACAAGGTTGTACAAGTTTTTACAAGGTTGTACAAGTGTGTACAAGGTTGTACAAGTGTGTACAAGGTTGTACAAGTGTGTACAAGGTTGTACAAGTGTGTACAAGGTTGTATAAGTGTGTACAAGGTTGAAAAAGTGTGTACAAGGTTGTACAAGTGTGTACAAGGTTGTACAAGTGTGGACAAGGTTGTACAAGTGTGTACAAAGGTGTACAATTGTGTACAAGGTTGTACAAGTGTGTACAAGGTTGTACAAGTGTGTACAAGGTTGTACAAGTAAGTACAAGGTTGTACAAGGTTGTACAATTGTGTACAAGGTTGTACAAGTGTGTACAAGGTTGTACAAGTGTGTACAAGGTTGTACAAGTGTGTACAAGGTTGTACAAGTGAGTACAAGGGTGTACAAGTTTGTACAAGTGTGTACAAGTTTGTACAAGTGTGTACAAGTTTGTAGAAGGTTGTACAAATGTATACAAGGGTGTACAAAAGTGTACAAGGGTGACAAGTTTGTACAAGGGTGTACAAGTGTGTACAAGCTTGTACAAGTGTGTACAAGCTTGTACAAGTTTGTACAAGGGTGTACAGGTTTGTACAAGGTTGTACAAGTGTTTACAAGGGTGTACAAGTATGTACAAGAATGTACAAGTTTGTACAAGAGTGTACAAGTGTGTACAAGGTTGTACAAGTGTGTACAAGGTTGTACAAGTGTGTACAAGGTTGTACAAGTGTGTACAAGGTTGTACAAGTGTGAAAAAAGGTGTACAAGTGTGTACAAGGTTGTACAAGTGTGTACAAGGTTGAACAAGTGTGTACAAGGTTGTACAATTGTGTACAAGGTTGTACAAGTGTGTACAAGGTTGTACAAGTGTGTACAAGGGTGTACAAGTTTGTACAAGTGTGTACAAGTTTGTACAAGTGTGTACAAGTTTGTACAAGGTTGTACAAATGTATACAAGGGTGTACAAAAGTGTACAAGGGTGCACAAGTTTGTACAAGGGTGTACAAGTGTGTACAAGCTTGTACAAGTGTGTACAAGGGTGTACAGGTTTGTACAAGGTTGTACAAGTGTTTACAAGGGTTTACAAGTATGTACAAGAATGTAAAAGTTTGTACAAGTGTGTACAAGTTTGTAAAAGGTTGTACAAGTGTGTACAAGGGTGTACAAGTGTGTACAAGGGTGCACAAGTGTGTACAAGGGTGTACAATCGTGTACAATCTTGTACAAGTGTGTACAAGGGTGTACAGGTTTGTACAAGGTTGTACAAGTGTGTACAAGGTTGTACAAGTGTGTACAAGGGTGTACAAGTTTGTACAAGTGTGTACAAGTTTGTACAATTGTGTACAAGTTTGTACAAGGTTGTACAAATGTATACAAGGGTGTACAAAAGTAAACAAGGGTGCACAAGTTTGTACAAGGGTGTACAAGTGTGTACAAGCTTGTACAAGTGTGTACAAGCTTGTACAAGTGTGTACAAGCTTGTACAAGTGTGTACAAGGATGTACAGGTTTGTACAAGTTTGTACAATTGTTTACAAGGGTGTACAAGTATGTACAAGAATGTACAAGTTTGTACAAGTGTGTACAAGTGTGTACAAGTTTGTAAAAGGTTGTACAAGTGTGTACAAGGGTGTACAAGTGTTTACAAGGGTGCACAAGTGTGTACAAGGGTGTACAATCGTGTACAAGCTTGTACAAGTGTGTTCAAGGGTGTACAGGTTTGTACAAGGTTGTACAAGTGTGTACAAGGGTGTACAAGTTTGTACAAGTGTGTACAAGTTTGTACAATTGTGTACAAGTTTGTACAATTGTGTACAAGTTTGTACAAGGTTGTACAAATGTATACAAGGGTGTACAAAAGTGTACAAGGGTGCACAAGTTTGTACAAGGGTGTACAAGTGTGTACAAGCTTGTACAAGTGTGTACAAGCTTGTACAAGTGTGTACAAGGGTGTACAGGTTTGTACAAGGTTGTACAAGTGTTTACAAGGGTGTACAAGTATGTACAAGAATGTACAAGTTTGTACAAGTGTGTACAAGTTTGTAAAAGGTTGTACAAGTGTGTACAAGGGTGTACAAGTGTGTACAAGGTTGTACAATAGTGTACAAGCTTGTACAAGTGTGTACAAGCTTGTACAAGTGTGTACAAGGGTGTACAAGTGTGTACAAGCTTGTACAAGTGTGTACAAGAATGTACAAGTTTGTACAAGGTTGTACAAGTTTTTACAAGGTTGTACAAGAGTGTACAAGGTTGTACAAGTGTGTACAAGGCTGTACAAGTGTGTACAAGGTTGTACAAGTGTGTACAAGGTTGTATAAGTGTGTACAAGGTTGAAAAAGTGTGTACAAGGTTGTACAAGTGTGTACAAGGTTGTACAAGTGTGGACAAGGTTGTACAAGTGTGTACAAAGGTGTACAATTGTGTACAAGGTTGTACAAGTGTGTACAAGGTTGTACAAGTGTGTACAAGGTTGTACAAGTGTGTACAAGGTTGTACAAGGTTGTACAATTGTGTACAAGGTTGTACAAGTGTGTACAAGGTTGTACAAGTGTGTACAAGGTTGTACAAGTGTGTACAAGGTTGTACAAGTGAGTACAAGGGTGTACAAGTTTGTACAAGTGTGTACAAGTTTGTACAAGTGTGTACAAGTTTGTACAAGGTTGTACAAATGTATACAAGGGTGTACAAAAGTGTACAAGGGTGCACAAGTTTGTACAAGGGTGTACAAGTGTGTACAAGCTTGTACAAGTGTGTACAAGCTTGTACAAGTTTGTACAAGGGTGTACAGGTTTGTACAAGGTTGTACAAGTGTTTACAAGGGTGTACAAGTATGTACAAGAATGTACAAGTTTGTACAAGTGTGTACAAGTGTGTACAAGGTTGTACAAGTGTGTACAAGGTTGTACAAGTGTGTACAAGGTTGTACAAGTGTGAAAAAAGGTGTACAAGTGTGTACAAGGTTGTACAAGTGTGTACAAGGTTGAACAAGTGTGTACAAGGTTGAACAAGTGTGTACAAGGTTGTACAATTGTGTACAAGGTTGTACAAGTGTGTACAAGGTTGTACAAGTGTGTACAAGGGTGTACAAGTTTGTACAAGTGTGTACAAGTTTGTACAAGTGTGTACAAGTTTGTACAAGGTTGTACAAATGTATACAAGGGTGTACAAAAGTGTACAAGGGTGCACAAGTTTGTACAAGGGTGTACAAGTGTGTACAAGCTTGTACAAGTGTGTACAAGGGTGTACAGGTTTGTACAAGGTTGTACAAGTGTTTACAAGGGTGTACAAGTATGTACAAGAATGTAAAAGTTTGTACAAGTGTGTACAAGTTTGTAAAAGGTTGTACAAGTGTGTACAAGGGTGTACAAGTGTGTACAAGGGTGCACAAGTGTGTACAAGTGTGTACAATCGTGTACAATCTTGTACAAGTGTGTACAAGGGTGTACAGGTTTGTACAAGGTTGTAAAAGTGTGTACAAGGTTGTACAAGTGTGTACAAGGGTGTACAAGTTTGTACAAGTGTGTACAAGTTTGTACAATTGTGTACAAGTTTGTACAAGGTTGTACAAATGTATACAAGGGTGTACAAAAGTAAACAAGGGTGCACAAGTTTGTACAAGGGTGTACAAGTGTGTACAAGCTTGTACAAGTGTGTACAAGCTTGTACAAGTGTGTAAAAGGATGTACAGGTTTGTACAAGTTTGTACAATTGTTTACAAGGGTGTACAAGTATGTACAAGAATGTACAAGTTTGTACAAGTGTGTACAAGTTTGTAAAAGGTTGTACAAGTGTGTACAAGGGTGTACAAGTGTTTACAAGGGTGCACAAGTGTGTACAAGGGTGTACAATCGTGTACAAGCTTGTACAAGTGTGTTCAAGGGTGTACAGGTTTGTACAAGGTTGTACAAGTGTGTACAAGGGTGTACAAATGTGTACAAGGAATTAAAAGTTTGTACAAGTGTGTACAAGTTTGTACAAGGTTGTACAAGTAAGTACAAGTTTGTACAAGGGTGCACAAGTGTGTACAAGGTTGTACAAGTGTGTACAAGCTTGTACAAGTGTGTACAAGGTTGTACAAGTGTGTACAAGGTTGTACAAGTGTGTACAAGGTTGTACAAGTGTGTACAAGGTTGTACAAGTGTGTACAAGGTTGTACAAGTGTGTACAAGGTTGTACAAGTGTGTACATGGTTGTACAAGTGTGTACAAGGTTGTACAAGTGTGTACAAGGTTGTACAAGTGTGTACAAGGGTGCACAAGTGTGTACAAGGGTGTACAATCGTGTACAAGCTTGTACAAGTTTTTACAAGGTTGTACAAGTGTGTACAAGGTTGTACAAGTGTGTACAAGGTTGTACAAGTGTGTACAAGGTTGTACAAGTGTGTACAAGGTTGTACAAGTGTGTACAAGGTTGTATAAGTGTGTACAAAGGTGTACAAGTGTGTACAAGGTTGTACAAGTGTGTACAAGGTTGTACAAGTGTGTACATGGTTGTACAAGGTTGTACAATTGTGTACAAGGTTGTACAAGTGTGTACAAGGTTGTACAATGTGTACAAGGGTGTACAAGTTTGTACAAGTGTGTACAAGTTTGTACAAGTGTGTACAAGTTTGTACAAGGTTGTACAAATGTATACAAGGGTGTACAAAAGTGTACAAGGGTGCACAAGTTTGTAAAAGGGTGTACAGGGTTGTACAAGCTTGTACAAGTGTGTACAAGCTTGTACAAGTGTGTACAAGGGTGTACAGGTTTGTACAAGGTTGTACAAGTGTTTACAAGGGTGTACAAAAGAATGTACAAGTTTGTACAAGTGTGTACAAGTTTGTAAAAGGTTGTACAAGTGTGTACAAGGTTGTACAAGTGTGTACAAGGTTGTACCATAGTGTACAAGGTTGTACAAGTGTGTACAAAGGTGTACAAGTGTGTACAAAGTTGTACAAGTGTGTACATGGTTGTACAAGGTTTTACAATTGTGTACAAGGTTGTACAAGTGTGTACAAGGTTGTACAAGTGTGTACAAGGGTGTACAAGTTTGTACAAGTGTGTACAAGTTTGTACAAGTGTGTACAAGTTTGTACAAGGTTGTACAAATGTACACAAGGGTGTACAAAAGTGTACAAGGGTGCACAAGTTTGTACAAGGTTGTACAAGTGTGTACAAGTTTGTACAAGGTTGTACAAGTGTGTACAAGTTTGTACAAGGTTGTACAAACGTGTACAATTGTGTACAAGGTTGTACAAGTGTGTACAAGGTTGTACAAGTGTGTACAAGGGTGCACAAGTGTGTACAAGGGTGTACAATCGTGTACAAGCTTGTACAATCGTGTACAAGCTTGTACAAGTGTGTACAAGGGTTTACAGGTTTGTACAAGGTTGTACAAGTGTGTACAAGGGTGTACAAATGTGTACAAGGATGTAAAAGTTTGTACAAGTGTGTACAAGTTTGTACAAGGTTGTACAAGTGTGTACAATGTTTTACAATTGTGTACAAGGTTGTACAAGTGTGTACAAGGTTGTACAGGTTTGTACAAGGTTGTACAAGTGTTTACAAGGGAGTACAAGTATGTACAAGAATGTACAAGTTTGTACAAGTGTGTACAAGTGTGTACAAGGTTGTACAAGTGTGTACAAGGTTGTACAAGTGTGTACAAGGTTGTACAAGTGTGTACAAGGTTGTACAAGTGTGTACAAGGTTGAACAAGTGTGTACAAAGGTGTACAAGTGTGTACAAGGTTGTACAAGTGTGTACAAGGTTGTACAAGTGTGTACAAGGTTGTACAAGTGTGTACAAGGTTGTACAAGGTTGTACAATTGTGTACAAGGTTGTACAAGTGTGTACAAGGTTGTACAAGTGTGTACAAGGTTGTACAAGTGTGTACAAGGGTGTACAAGTTTGTACAAGTGTGTACAAGTTTGTACAAGTGTGCACAAGTTTGTACAAGGTTGTACAAATGTATACAAGGGTGTACAAAAGTGTACAAGGGTGCACAAGTTTGTACAAGGGTGTACAAGTGTGTACAAGCTTGTACAAGTGTGTACAAGGGTGTACAGGTTTGTACAAGGTTGTACAAGTGTTTACAAGGGTGTACAAGTATGTACAAGAATGTACAAGTTTGTACAAGTGTGTACAAGTTTGTAAAAGGTTGTACAAGTGTGTACAAGGGTGTACAAGTGTGTACAAGGGTGCACAAGTTTGAACAAGGGTGTACAAGTGTGTACAAGCTTGTACAAGTGTGTACAAGCTTGTACAAGTGTTTACAAGGGTGTACAAGTATGCACAAGAATGTACAAGTTTGTACAAGTGTGTACAAGTTTGTAAAAGGTTGTACAAGTGTGTACAAGGGTGTACAAGTGTGTACAAGGTTGCACAAGTGTGTACAAGGGTGTACAATCTTGTACAAGCTTGTACAATCGTGTACAAGGGTGTACAGGTTTGTACAAGGTTGTACAAGTTTGTACAAGGGTGCACAAGTGTGTACAAGGTTTTACAAGTGTGTACAAGCTTGTACAAGTGTGTACAAGGTTGTACAAGTGTGTACAAGGTTGTACAAGTGTGTACAAGGTTGTACAAGTGTGTACAAGGTAGTACAAGTGTGTACAAGGTTGTACAAGTGTGTACAAGGTTGTACAAGTGTGTACAAGGTTGTACAAGTGTGTACGTGGTTGTACAAGTGTGTACAAGGTTGTACAAGTGTGTACAAGGTTGTACAAGTGTGTACAAGGGTGCACAAGTGTGTACAAGGGTGTACAATCGTGTACAAGCTTGTACAAGTTTTTACAAGGTTGTACAAGTGTGTACAAGGTTGTACAAGTGTGTACAAGGTTGTACAAGTGTGTACAAGGTTGTACAAGTGTGTACAAGGTTGTACAAGTGTGTACAAGGTTGTATAAGTGTGTACAAAGGTGTACAAGTGTGTACAAGGTTGTACAAGTGTGTACAAGGTTGTACAAGTGTGTACATGGTTGTACAAGGTTGTACAATTGTGTACAAGGTTGTACAAGTGTGTACAAGGTTGTACAATGTGTACAAGGGTGTACAAGTTTGTACAAGTGTGTACAAGTTTGTACAAGTGTGTACAAGATTGTACAAGGTTGTACAAATGTATACAAGGGTGTACAAAAGTGTACAAGGGTGCACAAGTTTGTACAAGGGTGTACAGGGGTGTACAAGCTTGTACAAGTGTGTACAAGCTTGTACAAGTGTGTACAAGGGTGTACAGGTTTGTACAAGGTTGTACAAGTGTTTACAAGGGTGTACAAAAGAATGTACAAGTTTGTACAAGTGTGTACAAGTTTGTAAAAGGTTGTACAAGTGTGTACAAGGTTGTACAAGTGTGTACAAGGTTGTACCATAGTGTACAAGGTTGTACAAGTGTGTACAAAGGTGTACAAGTGTGTACAAGGTTGTACAAGTGTGTACAAAGTTGTACAAGTGTGTACATGGTTGTACAAGGTTTTACAATTGTGTACAAGGTTGTACAAGTGTGTACAAGGTTGTACAAGTGTGTACAAGGTTGTACAAGTGTGTACAAGGGTGTACAAGTTTGTACAAGTGTGTACAAGTTTGTACAAGTGTGTACAAGTTTGTACAAGGTTGTACAAATGTACACAAGGGTGTACAAAAGTGTACAAGGGTGCACAAGTTTGTACAAGGTTGTACAAGTGTGTACAAGTTTGTACAAGGTTGTACAAGTGTGTACAAGTTTGTACAAGGTTGTACAAGTGTGTACAAGTTTGTACAAGGTTATACAAACGTGTACAATTGTGTACAAGGTTGTACAAGTGTGTACAAGGTTGTACAAGTGTGTACAAAGGTGTACAAGTGTGTACAAGGTTGTACAAGTGTGTACAAGGTTGTACAAGTGTGTACAAGGTTGTACAAGTGTGTACAAGGTTGTACAAGTGTTTACAAGGGAGTACAAGTATGTACAAGAATGTACAAGTTTGTACAAGTGTGTACAAGTGTGTACAAGGTTGTACAAGTGTGTACAAGGTTGTACAAGTGTGTACAAGGTTGTACAAGTGTGTACAAGGTTGTACAAGTGTGTACAAGGTTGTACAAGTGTGTACAAGGTTGAACAAGTGTGTACAAAGGTGTACAAGTGTGTACAAGGTTGTACAAGTGTGTACAAGGTTGTACAAGTGTGTACAAGGTTGTACAAGTGTGTACAAGGTTGTACAAGGTTGTACAATTGTGTACAAGGTTGTACAAGTGTGTACAAGGTTGTACAAGTGTGTACAAGGGTGTACAAGTGTGTACAAGGGTGTACAAGTGTGTACAAGGTTGTACAAGTGTGTACAAGGTTGTACAAGTGTGTACGTGGTTGTACAAGTGTGTACAAGGTTGTACAAGTGTGCACAAGTTTGTACAAGGTTGTACAAAAGTGTACAAGGGTGTACAAAAGTGTACAAGGGTGTACAAGTGTGTACAAGCTTGTACAAGTGTGTACAAGGGTGTACAGGTTTGTACAAGGTTGTACAAGTGTTTACAAGGGTGTACAAGTATGTACAAGAATGTACAAGTTTGTACAAGTGTGTACAAGTTTGTAAAAGGTTGTACAAGTGTGTACAAGGGTGTACAAGTGTGTACAAGGGTGCACAAGTTTGAACAAGGGTGTACAAGTGTGTACAAGCTTGTACAAGTGTGTACAAGCTTGTACAAGTGTTTACAAGGGTGTACAAGTATGCACAAGAATGTACAAGTTTGTACAAGTGTGTACAAGTTTGTAAAAGGTTGTACAAGTGTGTACAAGGGTGTACAAGTGTGTACAAGGTTGCACAAGTGTGTACAATAGTGTACAATCTTGTACAAGCTTGTACAATCGTGTACAAGGGTGTACAGGTTTGTACAAGGTTGTACAAGTTTGTACAAGGGTGCACAAGTGTGTACAAGGTTTTACAAGTGTGTACAAGCTTGTACAAGTGTGTACAAGGTTGTACAAGTGTGTACAAGGTTGTACAAGTGTGTACAAGGTTGTACAAGTGTGTACAAGGTAGTACAAGTGTGTACAAGGTTGTACAAGTGTGTACAAGGTTGTACAAGTGTGTACAAGGTTGTACAAGTGTGTACGTGGTTGTACAAGTGTGTACAAGGTTGTACAAGTGTGTACAAGGTTGTACAAGTGTGTACAAGGGTGCACAAGTGTGTACAAGGGTGTACAATCGTGTACAAGCTTGTACAAGTTTTTACAAGGTTGTACAAGTGTGTACAAGGTTGTACAAGTGTGTACAAGGTTGTACAAGTGTGTACAAGGTTGTACAAGTGTGTACAAGGTTGTACAAGTGTGTACAAGGTTGTACAAGTGTGTACAAGGTTGTATAAGTGTGTACAAAGGTGTACAAGTGTGTACAAGGTTGTACAAGTGTGTACAAGGTTGTACAAGTGTGTACATGGTTGTACAAGGTTGTACAATTGTGTACAAGGTTGTACAAGTGTGTACAAGGTTGTACAATGTGTACAAGGGTGTACAAGTTTGTACAAGTGTGTACAAGTTTGTACAAGTGTGTACAAGATTGTACAAGGTTGTACAAATGTATACAAGGGTGTACAAAAGTGTACAAGGGTGCACAAGTTTGTACAAGGGTGTACAGGGGTGTACAAACTTGTACAAGTGTGTACAAGCTTGTACAAGTGTGTACAAGGGTGTACAGGTTTGTACAAGGTTGTACAAGTGTTTACAAGGGTGTACAAAAGAATGTACAAGTTTGTACAAGTGTGTACAAGTTTGTAAAAGGTTGTACAAGTGTGTACAAGGTTGTACAAGTGTGTACAAGGTTGTACCATAGTGTACAAGGTTGTACAAGTGTGTACAAAGGTGTACAAGTGTGTACAAGGTTGTACAAGTGTGTACAAAGTTGTACAAGTGTGTACATGGTTGTACAAGGTTTTACAATTGTGTACAAGGTTGTACAAGTGTGTACAAGGTTGTACAAGTGTGTACAAGGGTGTACAAGTTTGTACAAGTGTGTACAAGTTTGTACAAGTGTGTACAAGTTTGTACAAGGTTGTACAAATGTACACAAGGGTGTACAAAAGTGTACAAGGGTGCACAAGTTTGTACAAGGTTGTACAAGTGTGTACAAGTTTGTACAAGGTTGTACAAGTGTGTACAAGTTTGTACAAGGTTGTACAAACGTGTACAATTGTGTACAAGGTTGTACAAGTGTGTACAAGGTTGTACAAGTGTGTACAAGGTTGTACAAGTGTGTACAAGGTTGTACAAGTGTGTACAAGGTTGTACAAGTGTGTACAAGGTTGTACAAGTGTGTACAAGGGTTCACAAGTGTGTACAAGGGTGTACAATCGTGTACAAGCTTGTACAATCGTGTACAAGCTTGTACAAGTGTGTACAAGGGTTTACAGGTTTGTACAAGGTTGTACAAGTGTGTACAAGGGTGTACAAATGTGTACAAGGATGTAAAAGTTTGTACAAGTGTGTACAAGTTTGTACAAGGTTGTACAAGTGTGTACAATGTTTTACAATTGTGTACAAGGTTGTACAAGTGTGTACAAGGTTGTACAGGTTTGTACAAGGTTGTACAAGTGTTTACAAGGGAGTACAAGTATGTACAAGAATGTACAAGTTTGTACAAGTGTGTACAAGTGTGTACAAGGTTGTACAAGTGTGTACAAGGTTGTACAAGTGTGTACAAGGTTGTACAAGTGTGTACAAGGTTGTACAAGTGTGTACAAGGTTGAACAAGTGTGTACAAAGGTGTACAAGTGTGTACAAGGTTGTACAAGTGTGTACAAGGTTGTACAAGTGTGTACAAGGTTGTACAAGTGTGTACAAGGTTGTACAAGGTTGTACAATTGTGTACAAGGTTGTACAAGTGTGTACAAGGTTGTACAAGTGTGTACAAGGGTGTACAAGTTTGTACAAGTGTGTACAAGTTTGTACAAGTGTGCACAAGTTTGTACAAGGTTGTACAAATGTATACAAGGGTGTACAAAAGTGTACAAGGGTGCACAAGTTTGTACAAGGGTGTACAAGTGTGTACAAGCTTGTACAAGTGTGTACAAGGGTGTACAGGTTTGTACAAGGTTGTACAAGTGTTTACAAGGGTGTACAAGTATGTACAAGAATGTACAAGTTTGTACAAGTGTGTACAAGTTTGTAAAAGGTTGTACAAGTGTGTACAAGGGTGTACAAGTGTGTACAAGGGTGCACAAGTTTGAACAAGGGTGTACAAGTGTGTACAAGCTTGTACAAGTGTGTACAATCTTGTACAAGTGTTTACAAGGGTGTACAAGTATGCAAAAGAATGTACAAGTTTGTACAAGTGTGTACAAGTTTGTAAAAGGTTGTACAAGTGTGTACAAGGGTGTACAAGTGTGTACAAGGGTGCACAAGTGTGTACAAGGGTGTACAATCTTGTACAAGCTTGTACAATCGTGTACAAGGGTGTACAGGTTTGTACAAGGTTGTACAAGTGTGTACAAGGGTGTACAAATGTGTACAAGGATGTAAAAGTTTGTACAAGTGTGTACAAGTTTGTACAAGGTTGTACAAGTAAGTACAAGTTTCTACAAGAATGTACAAGTGTGTACAAGGTTTTACAATTGTGTAAAAGGTTGTACAAGTGTGTACAAGGTTGTACAAGTGTGTACAAGCTTGTACAAGTGTGTACAAGGTTGTACAAGTGTGTACAAGGTTGTACAAGTGTGTACAAGGTTGTACAAGTGTGTACAAGGGTGTACAGGTTTGTACAAGGTTGTACAAGTGTGTACAAGGTTGTACGAGTGTGTACAAGGGTGTACAATTTTGTACAAGTGTGTACAAGTTTGTACAATTGTGTACAAGTTTGTACAAGGTTGTACAAATGTATACAAGGGTGTACAAAAGTGTACAAGGGTGCACAAGTTTGAACAAGGGTGTACAAGTGTGTACAAGCTTGTACAAGTGTGTACAAGCTTGTACAAGTGTTTACAAGGGTGTACAAGTATGCACAAGAATGTACAAGTTTGTACAAGTGTGTACAAGTTTGTAAAAGGTTGTACAAGTGTGTACAAGGGTGTACAAGTGTGTACAAGGGTGCACAAGTGTGTACAAGGGTGTACAATCTTGTACAAGCTTGTACAATCGTGTACAAGGGTGTACAGGTTTGTACAAGGTTGTACAAGTGTGTACAAGGGTGTACAAATGTGTACAAGGATGTAAAAGTTTGTACAAGTGTGTACAAGTTTGTACAAGGTTGTACAAGTAAGTACAAGTTTGTACAAGAATGTACAAGTGTGTACAAGGTTTTACAATTGTGTAAAAGGTTGTACAAGTGTGTACAAGGTTGTACAAGTGTGTACAAGCATGTACAAGTGTGTACAAGGTTGTACAAGTGTGTACAAGGTTGTACAAGTGTGTACAAGGTTGTACAAGTGTGTACAAGGTTGTACAAGTGTGTACAAGGTTGTACAAGTGTGTACAAGGGTGCACAAGTGTGTACATGGTTGTACAAGGTTGAACAATTGTGTACAAGGTTGTACAAGTGTGTACAAAGTTGTACAAGTGTGTACAAGGGTGTACAAGTTTGTACAAGTGTGTACAAGTTTGTACAAGTGTGTACACACTTGTACAACCTTGTACACACTTGTACAACCTTTTACACAATTGTAAAACCTTGTACACACTTGTACATTCTTGTACAAACTTGTACTTACTTGTACAACCTTGTACAAACTTGTACACACTTGTACAAACTTTTACATCCTTGTACACATTTGTACACCCTTGTACACACTTGTACAACCTTGTACAAACCTGTACACCCTTGTACACGATTGTACAAGCTTGTACAAGATTGTACACCCTTGTACACACTTGTGCACCCTTGTACACACTTGTACACCCTTGTACACACTTGTACAACCTTTTACAAACTTGTACACACTTGTACAAACTTGTACATTCTTGTGCATACTTGTACACCCTTTTAAACACTTGTACAAGCTTGTACACACTTGTACAAGCTTGTACACACTTGTACACTCTTGTTCAAACTTGTGCACCCTTGTACACTTTTGTACACCCTTGTATACATTTGTACAACCTTGTACAAACTTGTACACAATTGTACAAACTTGTACACACTTGTACAAACTTGTACACCCTTGTACACACACGTACACCCTTGTACACACTCGTACAACCTTGTACACACTTGTACAACCTTGTACAAACCTGTACACCCTTGTACACACTTGTACAACCTTGTACACACTTGTACAACCTTGTACACACTTGTACAACCTTGTACACACTTGTACAACCTTGTACACACTTGTACAACCTTGTACACACTTGTACAACCTTTTACAGAATTGTAAAACCTTGTACACACTTGTACATTCTTGTACAAAATTGTACTTACTTGTACAACCTTGTACAAACTTGTACACACTTGTACAAACTTTTACATCCTTGTACACATTTGTACACCCTTGTACACACTTGTACAACCTTGTACAAACCTGTACACCCTTGTACACGATTGTACAAGCTTGTACAAGATTGTACACCCTTGTACACACTTGTGCACCCTTGTACACACTTGTACACCCTTGTACACACTTGTACAACCTTTTACAAACTTGTACACACTTGTACAAACTTGTACATTCTTGTGCATACTTGTACACCCTTGTAAACACTTGTACAAGCTTGTACACACTTGTACAAGCTTGTACACACTTGTACACCCTTGTTCAAACTTGTGCACCCTTGTACACACTTGTACACCCTTGTACACACTTGTACAACCTTTTACAAACTTGTACACACTTGTACAAACTTGTACATTCTTGTACATACTTGTACACCCTTGTAAACACTTGTACAACCTTGTACAAACCTGTACACCCTTGTACACACTTGTACAAGCTTGTACACACTTGTACACCCTTGTACAAACTTGTGCACCCTTGTACACTTTTGTACACCCTTGTATACATTTGTACAACCTTGTACAAACTTGTGCACACTTGTACAAACTTGTACACACTTGTACAAACTAGTACACCCTTGTACACACTTGTACAACCTTGTACACACTTGTACAACCTTGTACACAATTGTACAACCTTGTACAACCTTGTACACACTTGTACAACCTTGTACACACTTGTACAACCTTGTACACACTTGTACAACCTTGTACACACTTGTACACCTTTGTACACACTTGTTTAACCTTGTACACACTTGTACAACCTTGTACACACTTGTACAACCTTGTACACACTTGTACAACCTTGTACACACTTGTACACACTTGTACAAACTTGTACATTCTTGTACATACTTGTACTCCCTTGTAAACACTTGTACAACCTTGTATAAACCTGTACAACCTTGTACACACTTGTACAACCTTGTACACAATTGTAAAACATTGTACACACTTGTACAACCTTGTACAAACTTGTACACACTTGTACAAACTTTTACATCCTTGTACACATTTGTACACCCTTGTACACACTTGTACAACCTTGTACAAACCTGTAAACCCTTGTACACACTTGTACAAGCTTGTACACGATTGTTCAAGCTTGTACACGATTGTACACCCTTGTACACACTTGTGCACCCTTGTACACACTTGTACAACCTTGTACACACTTGTACAACCTTGTACACACTTGTACAACCTTGTACAAACTTGTACACACTTGTACAAACTTGTACAAACTTGTGCACCCTTGTACACTTTTGTACACCCTTGTGTACATTTGTACAACCTTGTACAAACTTGTACACACTTGTACAAACTTGTACACACTTGTACAACCTTGTACAAACTTGTACACACTTGTACAAACTTGTACAAACTTGTGCACCCTTGTACACTTTTGTACACCCTTGTGTACATTTGTACAACCTTGTACAAACTTGTACACACTTGTACAAACTTGTACACACTTGTACAAACTTGTACACCCTTGTAAACACTTGTACAACCTTGTACACACTTGTACAACCTTGTACACAATTGTAAAACCTTGTACAACCATGTACACACTTGTACAACTTTGTACACACTTGTACAACCTTGTACACACTTGTACACCTTTGTACACACTTGTACAACCTTGTACACTATGGTACAACCTTGTACACACTTGTACAACCTTGTACACACTTGTACAACCTTTTACAAACTTGTACACACTTGTACAAACTTGTACATTCTTTTGTACACCCTTGTAAACACTTGTACAACCTTGTACAAACCTGTACACCCTTGTACACACTTGTACAAACTTGTACACACTTGTACACCCTTGTACAAACTTGTGCACCCTTGTACACTTTTGTAAACCCTTGTATACATTTGTACAACCTTGTACAAACTTGTACACACTTGTACAAACTTGTACACACTTGTACAAACTTGTACACCCTTGTACACATTGTACAACCTTGTACACACTTGTACAACCTTGTACACAATTGTACAACCTTGTACAACCATGTACACACTTGTACAACCTTGTACACACTTGTACAACCTTGTACACACTTGTACACCTTTGTACACACTTATACAACCTTGTACACACTTGTACAACCTTGTACACACTTGTACAACCTTGTACACACTTGTACAACCTTGTACACACTTGTACAACCTTGTACACACTTGTACAACCTTGTAAAAACTTGTACAAGCTTGTACACGATTGTACACCCTTGTACACACTTGTGCACCCTTGTACACACTTGTACAACCTTGTACACACTTGTACAACCTTGTACACACTTGTACAACCATGTACACACTTGTACAACCTTGTACACACTTGTACAACCTTGTACACACTTGTACAACCTTGTACACACTTGTACAACCTTGTACACACTTGTACAACCTTGTACACACTTGTATAACCTTGTACACACTTGTACAACCTTGTACACACTTGTACAAGCTTGTACACACTTGTACAACCTTGTACACACTTGTGCACCCTTGTACAAACTTGTACTTACTTGTACAACCTTGTACAAACTTGTACACACTTGTACAAACTTTTACATCCTTGTACACATTTGTACACCCTTGTACACACTTGTACAACCTTGTACAAACCTGTACACCCTTGAACACACTTGTACAAGCTTGTACACGATTGTACACCCTTGTACACACTTGTGCACCCTTGTACACACTTGTACACCCTTGTACACACTTGTACAACCTTTTACAAACTTGTACACACTTGTACAAACTTGTACATTCTTGTACATACTTGTACACCCTTGTAAACACTTGTACAAACTTGTACAAACCTGTACACCCTTGTACACACTTGTACAAGCTTGTACACACTTGTACAAGCTTGTACACACTTGTACACCCTTGTACAAACTTGTGCACCCTTGTTTACTTTTGTACACCCTTGTATACATTTGTACAACCTTGTACAAACTTGTACACAATTGTACAAACTTGTACACACTTGTACAAACTTGTACACCCTTGTACACACTTGTACAACCTTGTACACACGTGTACAACCTTGTGCAAACATGTACACCCTTGTACACACTTGTACAAGATTGTACACGATTGTACACCCTTGTACACACTTGTGCACCCTTGTACACACTTGTACACCCTTGTACACACTTGTACAAGCTTGTACACACTTGTACACCCTTGTACAAACTTGTGCACCCTTGTACACTTTTGTACACCCTTGTATACATTTGTACACACTTGTACAAACTTGTACACACTTGTACAAACTTGTACACACTTGTACAAACTTGTACACCCTTGTACACACTTGTACAACCTTGTACACACTTGTACAACCTTGTACACAATTGTACAACCTTGTACAACCTTGTACACACTTGTTCAACCTTGTACACACTTGTACAACCTTGTACACACTTGTACACCTTTGTACACACTTGTACAACCTTGTACACACTTGTACAACCTTGTACACACTTGTACAACCTTGTACACACTTGTACAACCTTATACACACTTGTACACACTTGTACAAACTTGTACATTCTTGTACATACTTGTACACCCTTGTAAACACTGGTACAACCTTGTACAAACCTGTACACCCTTGTACACACTTGTACAAGCTTGTACACACTTGTACAAGCTTGTACACACTTGTACACCCTTGTACAAACTTGTGCACCCTTGTACACTTTTGTACACCCTTGTATACATTTGTACAACCTTGTACAAACTTGTACACACTTGTACAAACTTGTACACACTTGTACAAACTTGTACAACCTTGTACACACTTGTACAACCTTGTACACAATTGTACAACCTTGTACAACCTTGTACACACTTGTACAACCTTTTACACACTTGTACAACCTTTTACACACTTGTACAACCTTGTACACACTTGTACAACCTTGTACACAATTGTACACCTTTGTACACACTTGTACAACCTTGTCCACACTTGTACAACCTTGTACACACTTGTACAACCTTGTACACACTTTTTCAACCTTGTACACACTTATACAACCTTGTACACACTTGTACAACCTTGTACACACTTGTACAACCTTGTACACACTTGTACAACCTTGTACACACTTGTACAACCTTGTAAAAACTTGTACAACCTTGTACACACTTGTACACCCTTGTACACACTTGTACAAGCTTGTACACACTTGTACACCCTTGTACACACTTGTACAAGCTTGTACACACTTGTACAACCTTGTACACACTTGTACACCCTTGTACACACTTGTACAACCTTTTACAAACTTGTACACACTTGTACAAAATTGTACATTCTTGTACATACTTGTACATCCTTGTACACACTTGTACAACCTTGTACAAACCTGTACACCCTTGTACACACTTGTACAAGCTTGTACACACTTGTGCACCCTTGTACACACTTGTACACCCTTGTACACACTTGTACAACCTTTTACAAACTTGTACACACTTGTACAAACTTGTACATTCTTGTACATACTTGTACACCCTTGTAAACACTTGTACAACCTTGTACAAACCTGTACACCCTTGTACACACTTGTACAAGCTTGTACACACTTGTACAAGCTTGTACACACTTTTACACCCTTGTACAAACTTGTGCACCCTTGTACACTTTTGTACACCCTTGTATACATTTGTACAACCTTGTACAAACTTGTACACAATTGTACAAACTTGTACACACTTGTACAAACTTGTACACCCTTGTACACACTTGTACAACCTTGTACACACTTGTACAACCTTGTACACACATGTACAACCTTGTACACAATTGTACAACCTTGTACAACCTTGTACACACTTGTACAACCTTGTACACACTTGTACAACCTTGTACACACTTGTACACCTTTGTACACACTTGTACATTCTTGTACAAACTTGTACTTACTTGTACAACCTTGTACAAACTTGTACACACTTGTACAAACTTTTACATCCTTGTACACATTTGTACACCCTTGTACACACTTGTACAACCTTGTACAAACCTGTACACCCTTGTACACGATTGTACAAGCTTGTACAAGATTGTACACCCTTGTACACACTTGTGCACCCTTGTACACACTTGTACACCCTTGTACACACTTGTACAACCTTTTACAAACTTGTACAAACTTGTACATTCTTGTGCATACTTGTACACCCTTTTAAACACTTGTACAAGCTTGTACACACTTGTACAAGCTTGTACACACTTGTACACCCTTGTTCAAACTTGTGCACCCTTGTACACTTTTGTACACCCTTGTATACATTTGTACAACCTTGTACAAACTTGTACACAATTGTACAAACTTGTACACACTTGTACAATCTTGTACACCCTTGTACACACTCGTACACCCTTGTACACACTCGTACAACCTTGTACACACTTGTACAACCTTGTACAAACCTGTACACCCTTGTACACACTTGTACAACCTTGTACACACTTGTACAACCTTGTACACACTTGTACAACCTTGTACACACTTGTACAACCTTGTACACACTTGTACAACCTTGTACACACTTGTACAACCTTGTACACACTTGTACAACCTTGTACACACTTGTACAACCTTGTACACACTTGTACAAGCTTGTACACACTTGTACAACCTTGTACACACTTGTACAACCTTTTACAGAATTGTAAAACCTTGTACACACTTGTACATTCTTGTACAAAATTGTACTTACTTGTACAACCTTGTACTTACTTGTACAACCTTGTACAAACTTGTACACACTTGTACAAACTTTTACATCTTGTACACATTTGTACACCCTTGTACACACTTGTACAACTTTGTACAAACCTGTACACCCTTGTACACGATTGTACAAGCTTGTACAAGATTGTACACCCTTGTACACACTTGTACAACCTTGTACACACTTGTACAACCTTGTACACAATTGTACAACCTTGTACAACCTTGTACACACTTGTTCAACCTTGTACACACTTGTACAACCTTGTACACACTTGTACACCTTTGTACACACTTGTACAACCTTGTACACACTTGTACAACCTTGTACACACTTGTACAACCTTGTACACACTTGTACAACCTTGTACACACTTGTACACACTTGTACAAACTTGTACATTCTTGTACATACTTGTACACCCTTGTAAACACTTGTACAACCTTGTACAAACCTGTACACCCTTGTACACACTTGTACAAGCTTGTACACACTTGTACAAGCTTGTACACACTTGTACACCCTTGTACAAACTTGTGCACCCTTGTACACTTTTGTACACCCTTGTATACATTTGTACAACCTTGTACAAACTTGTACACACTTGTACAAACTTGTACACACTTGTACAAACTTGTACACCCTTGTACTCACTTGTACAACCTTGTACACACTTGTACAACCTTGTACACACTTGTACAACCTTGTACACAATTGTACAACCTTGTACAACCTTGTACACACTTGTACAACCTTTTACACACTTGTACAACCTTGTACACACTTGTACAACCTTGTACACACTTGTACAACCTTGTACACAATTGTACACCTTTGTACACACTTGTACAACCTTGTCCACACTTGTACAACCTTGTACACACTTGTACAACCTTGTACACACTTTTTCAACCTTGTACACACTTATACAACCTTGTACACACTTGTACAACCTTGTACACACTTGTACAACCTTGTACACACTTGTACAACCTTGTACACACTTGTACAACCTTGTAAAAACTTGTACAACCTTGTACACACTTATACACCCTTGTACACACTTGTACAAGCTTGTACACACTTGTACACCCTTGTACACACTTGTACAAGCTTGTACACACTTGTACAACCTTGTACACACTTGTACACCCTTGTACACACTTGTACAACCTTTTACAAACTTGTACACACTTGTACAAAATTGTACATTCTTGTACATACTTGTACATCCTTGTACACACTTGTACAACCTTGTACAAACCTGTACACCCTTGTACACACTTGTACAAGCTTGTACACACTTGTGCACCCTTGTACACACTTGTACACCCTTGTACACACTTGTACAACCTTTTACAAACTTGTACACACTTGTACAAACTTGTACATTCTTGTACATACTTGTACACCCTTGTAAACACTTGTACAACCTTGTACAAACCTGTACACCCTTGTACACACTTGTACAAGCTTGTACACACTTGTACAAGCTTGTACACACTTTTACACCCTTGTACAAACTTGTGCACCCTTGTACACTTTTGTACACCCTTGTATACATTTGTACAACCTTGTACAAACTTGTACACAATTGTACAAACTTGTACACACTTGTACAAACTTGTACACCCTTGTACACACTTGTACAACCTTGTACACACTTGTACAACCTTGTACACACATGTACAACCTTGTACACAATTGTACAACCTTGTACAACCTTGTACACACTTGTACAACCTTGTACACACTTGTACAACCTTGTACACACTTGTACACCTTTGTACACACTTGTACATTCTTGTACAAACTTGTACTTACTTGTACAACCTTGTACAAACTTGTACACACTTGTACAAACTTTTACATCCTTGTACACATTTGTACACCCTTGTACACACTTGTACAACCTTGTACAAACCTGTACACCCTTGTACACGATTGTACAAGCTTGTACAAGATTGTACACCCTTGTACACACTTGTGCACCCTTGTACACACTTGTACACCCTTGTACACACTTGTACAACCTTTTACAAACTTGTACAAACTTGTACATTCTTGTGCATACTTGTACACCCTTTTAAACACTTGTACAAGCTTGTACACACTTGTACAAGCTTGTACACACTTGTACACCCTTGTTCAAACTTGTGCACCCTTGTACACTTTTGTACACCCTTGTATACATTTGTACAACCTTGTACAAACTTGTACACAATTGTACAAACTTGTACACACTTGTACAATCTTGTACACCCTTGTACACACTCGTACACCCTTGTACACACTCGTACAACCTTGTACACACTTGTACAACCTTGTACAAACCTGTACACCCTTGTACACACTTGTACAACCTTGTACACACTTGTACAACCTTGTACACACTTGTACAACCTTGTACACACTTGTACAACCTTGTACACACTTGTACAACCTTGTACACACTTGTACAACCTTGTACACACTTGTACAACCTTGTACACACTTGTACAACCTTGTACACACTTGTACAAGCTTGTACACACTTGTACAACCTTGTACACACTTGTACAACCTTTTACAGAATTGTAAAACCTTGTACACACTTGTACATTCTTGTACAAAATTGTACTTACTTGTACAACCTTGTACTTACTTGTACAACCTTGTACAAACTTGTACACACTTGTACAAACTTTTACATCCTTGTACACATTTGTACACCCTTGTACACACTTGTACAACCTTGTACAAACCTGTACACCCTTGTACACGATTGTACAAGCTTGTACAAGATTGTACACCCTTGTACACACTTGTGCACACTTGTACACACTTGTACACCCTTGTACACACTTGTACAACCTTTTACAAACTTGTACACACTTGTACAAACTTGTACATTCTTGTGCATACTTGTACACCCTTGTAAACACTTGTACAAGCTTGTACACACTTGTACAAGCTTGTACACACTTGTACACCCTTGTTCAAACTTGTGCACCCTTGTACACACTTGTACACCCTTGTACACACTTGTACAACCTTTTACAAACTTGTACACACTTGTACAAACTTGTACATTCTTGTACATACTTGTACACCCTTGTAAACACTTGTACAACCTTGTACAAACCTGTACACCCTTGTACACACTTGTACAAGCTTGTACACACTTGTACACCCTTGTACAAACTTGTGCACCCTTGTACACTTTTGTACACCCTTGTATACATTTGTACAACCTTGTACAAACTTGTGCACACTTGTACAAACTTGTACACACTTGTACAAACTAGTACACACTTGTACACACTTGTACAACCTTGTACACACTTGTACAACCTTGTACACAATTGTACAACCTTGTACAACCTTGTACACACTTGTACAACCTTGTACACACTTGTACAACCTTGTACACACTTGTACAACCTTGTACACACTTGTACACCTTTGTACACACTTGTTCAACCTTGTACACACTTGTACAACCTTGTACACACTTGTACAACCTTGTACACACTTGTACAACCTTGTACACACTTGTACACACTTGTACAAACTTGTACATTCTTGTACATACTTGTACTCCCTTGTAAACACTTGTACAACCTTGTACAAACCTGTACAACCTTGTACACACTTGTACAACCTTGTACACAATTGTAAAACATTGTACACACTTGTACAACCTTGTACAAACTTGTACACACTTGTACAAACTTTTACATCCTTGTACACATTTGTACACCCTTGTACACACTTGTACAACCTTGTACAAACCTGTAAACCCTTGTACACACTTGTACAAGCTTGTACACGATTGTTCAAGCTTGTACACGATTGTACACCCTTGTACACACTTGTGCACCCTTGTACACACTTGTACAACCTTGTACACACTTGTACAACCTTGTACACACTTGTACAACCTTGTACACACTTGTACAACCTTGTACACACTTGTACAACCTTGTACACACTTGTACAACCTTGTACACACTTGTACAACCTTGTACACAATTGTACACGTTTGTACAACCTTGTACAAACTTGTACACACTTGTACAACCTTGTACAAACTTGTACACACTTGTACAAACTTGTACAAACTTGTGCACCCTTGTACACTTTTGTACACCCTTGTGTACATTTGTACAACCTTGTACAAACTTGTACACACTTGTACAAACTTGTACACACTTGTACAAACTTGTACACCCTTGTACACACTTGTACAACCTTGTACACACTTGTACAACCTTGTACACACTTGTACAACCTTGTACACAATTGTAAAACCTTGTACAACCATGTACACACTTGTACAACTTTGTACACACTTGTACAACCTTGTACACACTTGTACACCTTTGTACACACTTGTACAACCTTGTACACTATGGTACAACCTTGTACACACTTGTACAACCTTGTACACACTTGTACAACCTTTTACAAACTTGTACACACTTGTACAAACTTGTACATTCTTTTGTACACCCTTGTAAACACTTGTACAACCTTGTACAAACCTGTACACCCTTGTACACACTTGTACAAACTTGTACACACTTGTACACCCTTGTACAAACTTGTGCACCCTTGTACACTTTTGTAAACCCTTGTATACATTTGTACAACCTTGTACAAACTTGTACACACTTGTACAAACTTGAACACACTTGTACAAACTTGTACACCCTTGTACACATTGTACAACCTTGTACACACTTGTACAACCTTGTACACAATTGTACAACCTTGTACACAATTGTACAACCTTGTACAACCATGTACACACTTGTACAACCTTGTACACACTTGTACAACCTTGTACACACTTGTACACCTTTGTACACACTTATACAACCTTGTACACACTTGTACAACCTTGTACACACTTGTACAACCTTGTACACACTTGTACAACCTTGTACACACTTGTACAACCTTGTACACACTTGTACAACCTTGTAAAAACTTGTACAAGCTTGTACACGATTGTACACCCTTGTACACACTTGTGCACCCTTGTACACACTTGTACAACCTTGTACACACTTGTACAACCTTGTACACACTTGTACAACCATGTACACACTTGTACAACCTTGTACACACTTGTACAACCTTGTACACACTTGTACAACCTTGTACACACTTGTACAACCTTGTACACACTTGTACAACCTTGTACACACTTGTACAACCTTGTACACACTTGTACAGCCTTGTACACACTTGTACAAGCTTGTACACACTTGTACAACCTTGTACACACTTGTGCACCCTTGTACAAACTTGTACTTACTTGTACAACCTTGTACAAACTTGTACACACTTGTACAAACTTTTACATCCTTGTACACATTTGTACACCCTTGTACACACTTGTACAACCTTGTACAAACCTGTACACCCTTGAACACACTTGTACAAGCTTGTACACGATTGTACACCCTTGTACACACTTGTGCACCCTTGTACACACTTGTACACCCTTGTACACACTTGTACAACCTTTTACAAACTTGTACACACTTGTACAAACTTGTACATTCTTGTACATACTTGTACACCCTTGTAAACACTTGTACAAACTTGTACAAACCTGTACACCCTTGTACACACTTGTACAAGCTTGTACACACTTGTACAAGCTTGTACACACTTGTACACCCTTGTACAAACTTGTGCACCCTTATTTACTTTTGTACACCCTTGTATACATTTGTACAACCTTGTACAAACTTGTACACAATTGTACAAACTTGTACACACTTGTACAAACTTGTACACCCTTGTACACACTTGTACAACCTTGTACACACTTGTACAACCTTGTACAAACATGTACACCCTTGTACACACTTGTACAAGATTGTACACGATTGTACACCCTTGTACACACTTGTGCACCCTTGTACACACTTGTACACCCTTGTACACACTTGTACAACCTTTTACAAACTTGTACACACTTGTACAAACTTTTAAATTCTTGTACATACTTGTACACCCTTGTAAACACTTGTACAACCTTGTACAAACCTGTACACCCTTGTACACACTTGTACAAGCTTGTACACACTTGTACACCCTTGTACAAACTTGTGCACCCTTGTACACTTTTGTACACCCTTGTATACATTTGTACACACTTGTACAAACTTGTACACACTTGTACAAACTTGTACACACTTGTACAAACTTGTACACCCTTGTACACACTTGTACAACCTTGTAAACACTTGTACAACCTTGTACACAATTGTACAACCTTGTACAACCTTGTACACACTTGTTCAACCTTGTACACACTTGTACAACCTTGTACACACTTGTACACCTTTGTACACACTTGTACAACCTTGTACACACTTGTACAACCTTGTACACACTTGTACAACCTTGTACACACTTGTACAACCTTGTACACACTTGTACACACTTGTACAAACTTGTACATTCTTGTACATACTTGTACACCCTTGTAAACACTTGTACAACCTTGTACAAACCTGTACACCCTTGTACACACTTGTACAAGCTTGTACACACTTGTACAAGCTTGTACACACTTGTACACCCTTGTACAAACTTGTGCACCCTTGTACACCTTTGTACACCCTTGTATACATTTGTACAACCTTGTACAAACTTGTACACACTTGTACAAACTTGTACACACTTGTACAAACTTGTACACCCTTGTACTCACTTGTACAACCTTGTACACACTTGTACAACCTTGTACACACTTGTACAACCTTGTACACACTTGTACAACCTTGTACACACTTGTACAACCTTGTACACAATTGTACAACCTTGTACAACCTTGTACACACTTGTACAACCTTTTACACACTTGTACAACCTTGTACACACTTGTACAACCTTGTACACACTTGTACAACCTTGTACACAATTGTACACCTTTGTACACACTTGTACAACCTTGTCCACACTTGTACAACCTTGTACACACTTGTACAACCTTGTACACACTTTTTCAACCTTGTACACACTTGTACAACCTTGTACACACTTGTACAACCTTGTACACACTTGTACAACCTTGTACACACTTGTACAACCTTGTAAAAACTTGTACAAGCTTGTACACGATTGTACACCCTTGTACACACTTGTGCACCCTTGTACACACTTGTACAACCTTGTACACACTTGTACAACCTTGTACACACTTGTACAACCATGTACACACTTGTACAACCTTGTACACACTTGTACAACCTTGTACACACTTGTACAACCTTGTACACACTTGTACAACCTTGTACACACTTGTACAACCTTGTACACACTTGTACAACCTTGTACACACTTGTACAAGCTTGTACACACTTGTACAACCTTGTACACACTTGTGCACCCTTGTACAAACTTGTACTTACTTGTACAACCTTGTACAAACTTGTACACACTTGTACAAACTTTTACATCCTTGTACACATTTGTACACCCTTGTACACACTTGTACAACCTTGTACAAACCTGTACACCCTTGAACACACTTGTACAAGCTTGTACACGATTGTACACCCTTGTACACACTTGTGCACCCTTGTACACACTTGTACACCCTTGTACACACTTGTACAACCTTTTACAAACTTGTACACACTTGTACAAACTTGTACATTCTTGTACATACTTGTACACCCTTGTAAACACTTGTACAAACTTGTACAAACCTGTACACCCTTGTACACACTTGTACAAGCTTGTACACACTTGTACAAGCTTGTACACACTTGTACACCCTTGTACAAACTTGTGCACCCTTGTTTACTTTTGTACACCCTTGTATACATTTGTACAACCTTGTACAAACTTGTACACAATTGTACAAACTTGTACACACTTGTACAAACTTGTACACCCTTGTACACACTTGTACAACCTTGTACACACTTGTACAACCTTGTACAAACATGTACACCCTTGTACACACTTGTACAAGATTGTACACGATTGTACACCCTTGTACACACTTGTACAACCTTGTACACACTTGTACACCGTTGTACACACTTGTTCAACCTTGTACACACTTGTACAACCTTGTACACACTTGTACAACCTTGTACACACTTGTACAACCTTGTACACACTTGTACACACTTGTACAAACTTGTACATTCTTGTACATACTTGTACTCCCTTGTAAACACTTGTACAACCTTGTACAAACCTGTACAACCTTGTACACACTTGTACAACCTTGTACACAATTGTAAAACATTGTACACACTTGTACAACCTTGTACAAACTTGTACACACTTGTACAAACTTTTACATCCTTGTACACATTTGTACACCCTTGTACACACTTGTACAACCTTGTACAAACCTGTAAACCCTTGTACACACTTGTACAAGCTTGTACACGATTGTTCAAGCTTGTACACGATTGTACACCCTTGTACACACTTGTGCACCCTTGTACACACTTGTACAACCTTGTACACACTTGTACAACCTTGTACACACTTGTACAACCTTGTACACACTTGTACAACCTTGTACACACTTGTACAACCTTGTACACACTTGTACAACCTTGTACACAATTGTACACGTTTGTACAACCTTGTACAAACTTGTACACACTTGTACAACCTTGTACAAACTTGTACACACTTGTACAAACTTGTACAAACTTGTGCACCCTTGTACACTTTTGTACACCCTTGTGTACATTTGTACAACCTTGTACAAACTTGTACACACTTGTACAAACTTGTACACACTTGTACAAACTTGTACACCCTTGTACACACTTGTACAACCTTGTACACACTTGTACAACCTTGTACACAATTGTAAAACCTTGTACAACCATGTACACACTTGTACAACTTTGTACACACTTGTACAACCTTGTACACACTTGTACACCTTTGTACACACTTGTACAACCTTGTACACTATGGTACAACCTTGTACACACTTGTACAACCTTGTACAAACTTGTGCACCCTTGTACACTTTTGTAAACCCTTGTATACATTTGTACAACCTTGTACAAACTTGTACAAGCTTGTACACGATTGTACACCCTTGTACACACTTGTGCACCCTTGTACACACTTGTACAACCTTGTACACACTTGTACAACCTTGTACACACTTGTACAACCATGTACACACTTGTACAACCTTGTACACACTTGTACAACCTTGTACACACTTGTACAACCTTGTACACACTTGTACAACCTTGTACACACTTGTACAACCTTGTACACACTTGTACAACCTTGTACACACTTGTACAACCTTGTACACACTTGTACAACCTTGTACAAACTTGTACACACTTGTACAAACTTTTACATCCTTGTACACATTTGTACACCCTTGTACACACTTGTACAACCTTGTACAAACCTGTACACCCTTGAACACACTTGTACAAGCTTGTACACGATTGTACACCCTTGTACACACTTGTGCACCCTTGTACACACTTGTACACCCTTGTACACACTTGTACAACCTTTTACAAACTTGTACACACTTGTACAAACTTGTACATTCTTGTACATACTTGTACACCCTTGTAAACACTTGTACAAACTTGTACAAACCTGTACACCCTTGTACACACTTGTACAAGCTTGTACACACTTGTACAAGCTTGTACACACTTGTACACCCTTGTACAAACTTGTGCACCCTTGTTTACTTTTGTACACCCTTGTATACATTTGTACAACCTTGTACAAACTTGTACACAATTGTACAAACTTGTACACACTTGTACAAACTTGTACACCCTTGTACACACTTGTACAACCTTGTACACACTTGTACAACCTTGTACAAACATGTACACCCTTGTACACACTTGTACAAGATTGTACACGATTGTACACCCTTGTACACACTTGTGCACCCTTGTACACCCTTGTACACACTTGTGCACCCTTGTACACACTTGTACACCCTTGTACACACTTGTACAACCTTTTACAAACTTGTACACACTTGTACAAACTTTTAAATTCTTGTACATACTTGTACACCCTTGTAAACACTTGTACAACCTTGTACAAACCTGTACACCCTTGTACACACTTGTACAAGCTTGTACACACTTGTACACCCTTGTACAAACTTGTGCACCCTTGTACACTTTTGTACACCCTTGTATACATTTGTACACACTTGTACAAACTTGTACACACTTGTACAAACTTGTACACACTTGTACAAACTTGTACACCCTTGTACACACTTGTACAACCTTGTACACACTTGTACAACCTTGTACACAATTGTACAACCTTGTACAACCTTGTACACACTTGTTCAACCTTGTACACACTTGTACAATCTTGTACACACTTGTACACCTTTGTACACACTTGTACAACCTTGTACACACTTGTACAACCTTGTACACACTTGTACAACCTTGTACACACTTGTACAACCTTGTACACACTTGTACACACTTGTACAAACTTGTACATTCTTGTACATACTTGTACACCCTTGTAAACACTTGTACAACCTTGTACAAACCTGTACACCCTTGTACACACTTGTACAAGCTTGTACACACTTGTACAAGCTTGTACACACTTGTACACCCTTGTACAAACTTGTGCACCCTTGTACACTTTTGTACATCCTTGTATACATTTGTACAACCTTGTACAAACTTGTACACACTTGTACAAACTTGTACACACTTGTACAAACTTGTACACCCTTGTACTCACTTGTACAACCTTGTACACACTTGTACAACCTTGTACACACTTGTACAACCTTGTACACACTTGTACAACCTTGTACACAATTGTACAACCTTGTACAACCTTGTACACACTTGTACAACCTTTTACACACTTGTACAACCTTGTACACACTTGTACAACCTTGTACACACTTGTACAACCTTGTACACAATTGTACACCTTTGTACACACTTGTACAACCTTGTCCACACTTGTACAACCTTGTACACACTTGTACAACCTTGTACACACTTTTTCAACCTTGTACACACTTGTACAACCTTGTACACACTTGTACAACCTTGTACACACTTGTACAACCTTGTACACACTTGTACAACCTTGTACACACTTGTACAACCTTGTAAAAACTTGTACAAGCTTGTACACGATTGTACACCCTTGTACACACTTGTGCACCCTTGTACACACTTGTACAACCTTGTACACACTTGTACAACCTTGTACACACTTGTACAACCATGTACACACTTGTACAACCTTGTACACACTTGTACAACCTTGTACACACTTGTACAACCTTGTACACACTTGTACAACCTTGTACACACTTGTACAACCTTGTACACACTTGTACAACCTTGTACACACTTGTACAACCTTGTACACACTTGTACAACCTTGTACACACTTGTACAAGCTTGTACACACTTGTACAACCTTGTACACACTTGTGCACCCTTGTACAAACTTGTACTTACTTGTACAACCTTGTACAAACTTGTACACACTTGTACAAACTTTTACATCCTTGTACACATTTGTACACCCTTGTACACACTTGTACAACCTTGTACAAACCTGTACACCCTTGAACACACTTGTACAAGCTTGTACACGATTGTACACCCTTGTACACACTTGTGCACCCTTGTACACACTTGTACACCCTTGTACACACTTGTACAACCTTTTACAAACTTGTACACACTTGTACAAACTTGTACATTCTTGTACATACTTGTACACCCTTGTAAACACTTGTACAAACTTGTACAAACCTGTACACCCTTGTACACACTTGTACAAGCTTGTACACACTTGTACAAGCTTGTACACACTTGTACACCCTTGTACAAACTTGTGCACCCTTGTTTACTTTTGTACACCCTTGTATACATTTGTACAACCTTGTACAAACTTGTACACAATTGTACAAACTTGTACACACTTGTACAAACTTGTACACCCTTGTACACACTTGTACAACCTTGTACACACTTGTACAACCTTGTACAAACATGTACACCCTTGTACACACTTGTACAAGATTGTACACGATTGTACACCCTTGTACACACTTGTGCACCCTTGTACACACTTGTACACCCTTGTACACACTTGTACAACCTTTTACAAACTTGTACACACTTGTACAAACTTTTAAATTCTTGTACATACTTGTACACCCTTGTAAACACTTGTACAACCTTGTACAAACCTGTACACCCTTGTACACACTTGTACAAGCTTGTACACACTTGTACACCCTTGTACAAACTTGTGCACCCTTGTACACTTTTGTACACCCTTGTATACATTTGTACACACTTGTACAAACTTGTACACACTTGTACAAACTTGTACACACTTGTACAAACTTGTACACCCTTGTACACACTTGTACAACCTTGTACAATCTTGTACAACCTTGTACACAATTGTACAACCTTGTACAACCTTGTACACACTTGTTCAACCTTGTACACACTTGTACAACCTTGTACACACTTGTACACCTTTGTACACACTTGTACAACCTTGTACACACTTGTACAACCTTGTACACACTTGTACAACCTTGTACACACTTGTACAACCTTGTACACACTTGTACACACTTGTACAAACTTGTACATTCTTGTACATACTTGTACACCCTTGTAAACACTTGTACATCCTTGTACAAACCTGTACACCCTTGTACACACTTGTACAAGCTTGTACACACTTGTACAAGCTTGTACAAACTTGTACACCCTTGTACTCACTTGTACAACCTTGTACACACTTGTACAACCTTGTACACACTTGTACAACCTTGTACACACTTGTACAACCTTGTACACAATTGTACAACCTTGTACAACCTTGTACACACTTGTACAACCTTTTACACACTTGTACAACCTTGTACACACTTGTACAACCTTGTACACACTTGTACAACCTTGTACACAATTGTACACCTTTGTACACACTTGTACAACCTTGTCCACACTTGTACAACCTTGTACACACTTGTACAACCTTGTACACACTTTTTCAACCTTGTACACACTTATACAACCTTGTACACACTTGTACAACCTTGTACACACTTGTACAACCTTGTACACACTTGTACAACCTTGTACACACTTGTACAACCTTGTAAAAACTTGTACAACCTTGTACACACTTGTACACCCTTGTACACACTTGTACAAGCTTGTACACACTTGTACACCCTTGTACACACTTGTACAAGCTTGTACACACTTGTACACCCTTGTACACACTTGTACAAGCTTGTACACACTTGTACAAGCTTGTACACACTTGTACAACCTTGTACACACTTGTACACCCTTGTACACACTTGTACAACCTTTTACAAACTTGTACACACTTGTACAAAATTGTACATTCTTGTACATACTTGTACATCCTTGTACACACTTGTACAACCTTGTACAAACCTGTACACCCTTGTACACACTTGTACAAGCTTGTACACACTTGTGCACCCTTGTACACACTTGTACACCCTTGTACACACTTGTACAACCTTTTACAAACTTGTACACACTTGTACAAACTTGTACATTCTTGTACATACTTGTACACCCTTGTAAACACTTGTACAACCTTGTACAAACCTGTACACCCTTGTACACACTTGTACAAGCTTGTACACACTTGTACAAGCTTGTACACACTTTTACACCCTTGTACAAACTTGTGCACCCTTGTACACTTTTGTACACCCTTGTATACATTTGTACAACCTTGTACAAACTTGTACACAATTGTACAAACTTGTACACACTTGTACAAACTTGTACACCCTTGTACACACTTGTACAACCTTGTACACACTTGTACAACCTTGTACACACATGTACAACCTTGTACACAATTGTACAACCTTGTACAACCTTGTACACACTTGTACAACCTTGTACACACTTGTACAACCTTGTACACACTTGTACAACCTTGTACACACTTGTACACCTTCGTACACACTTGTACAACCTTGTACACACTTGTACAACCTTGTACACACTTGTACAACCTTGTACACACTTGTACAACCTTGTACACACTTGTACAACCTTGTACACACTTTTTCAACCTTGTACACACTTATACAACCTTGTACACACTTGTACAACCTTGTACACACTTGTACAACCTTGTACACACTTGTACAACCTTGTACACAATTGTACAACCTTTAAAAACTTGTACAACCTTGTACACACTTGTACACCCTTGTTCACCCTTGTACACACTTGTACAACCTTTTACAAACTTGTACACACTTGTACAAAATTGTACATTCTTGTACATACTTGTACATCCTTGTACACATTTGTACAACCTTGTACAAACCTGTACACCCTTGTACACACTTGTACAAGCTTGTACACACTTGTACACCCTTGTACAAACTTGTGCACCCTTGTACACTTTTGTACACCCTTGTACACATTTGTACAACCTTGTACAAACTTAAACACACTTGTACAAATTTGTACACACTTGTACAACCTTGTACACACTTGTACAACCTTGTACACACATGTACAACCTTGTACACAATTGTACAACCTTGTAAAACCTTGTACACACTTGTACAACCTTGTACACACTTGTACAACCTTGTACACACTTGTACAACCTTGTACACACTTGTACAACCTTGTACACACTTGTACACCTTCGTACACACTTGTACAACCTTGTACACACTTGTACAACCTTGTACACACTTGTACAACCTTGTACACACTTTTTCAACCTTGTACACACTTATACAACCTTGTACACACTTGTACAACCTTGTACACACTTGTACAACCTTGTACACACTTGTACAACCTTGTACACACTTGTACAACCTTGTACACAATTGTACAACCTTTAAAAACTTGTACAACCTTGTACACACTTGTACACCCTTGAACACACTTGTACAAGCTTGTACACACTTGTTCACCCTTGTACACACTTGTACAACCTTTTACAAACTTGTACACACTTGTACAAAATTGTACATTCTTGTACATACTTGTACATCCTTGTACACATTTGTACAACCTTGTACAAACCTGTACACCCTTGTACACACTTGTACAAGCTTGTACACACTTGTACACCCTTGTACAAACTTGTGCACCCTTGTACACTTTTGTACACCCTTGTACACATTTGTACAACCTTGTACAAACTTAAACACACTTGTACAAATTTGTACACACTTGAACAACCATGTACACACTTGTACAACCTTGTACACACTTGTACAAGCTTGTACACACTTGTACAATCTTGTACACACTTGTACAACCTTGTACACACTTGTACAACCTTGTACACAATTGTAAAACCTTGTACACACTTGTACAACCTTGTACAAACCTGTACACCCTTGTACACACTTGTACAAGCTTGTACACGATTGTACACTCTTGTACACACTTGTGCAACCTTGTACACACTTGTACAACCTTGTAAACACTTGTACAACCTTGTACAAACCTGTACACCCTTGTACACACTTGTACACCCTTGTACAAACTTGTGCACCCTTGTACACTTTTGTACACCCTTGTACACATTTGTACAACCTTGTACAAACTTGTACACACTTGTACAAACTTGTACACACTTGTACAACCTTGTACACACTTGTACAACCTTGTACACACTTGTACAACCTTGTACAACCTTGTACAAACTTGTACACACTTGTACAAACTTTTACATCCTTGTACACATTTGTACACCCTTGTACACACTTGTACAAACTTGTACATTCTTGTACATACTTGTACACCCTTGTACACACTTGTACAACCTTGTACAAACCTGTAAACCCTTGTACAAACTTGAAACAAGCATGTACACGATTGTACAAGCTTGTACACGATTGTACACCCTTGTACACACTTGTGCACCCTTGTACACACTTGTACAACCTTGTACACACTTGTACAACCTTGTACACACTTGTACAACCTTGTACACACTTGTACAACCTTGTACACACTTGTACAACCTTGTACAACCTTGTACAAACTTGTACACACTTGTACAAACTTTTACATCCTTGTACACATTTGTACATCCTTGTACACACTTGTACAAACTTGTACATTCTTGTACATACTTGTACACCCTTGTACACACTTGTACAAACTTGTACATTCTTGTACATACTTGTACACCCTTGTACACACTTGTACAACCTTGTACAAACCTGTAAACCCTTGTACAAGCTTGTACACACTTGTACAAGCTTGTACACACTTGTACACCCTTGTACAAACTTGTGCACCCTTGTACACTTTTGTACACCCTTGTACACATTTGTACAACCTTGTACAAACTTGTACACACTTGAACAAACTTGTACACACTTGTACAACCTTGTACACACTTGTACAACCTTGTATACACTTGTACAACCTTGTACACGCTTGTACAACCTTGTACACACTTGTACAACCTTTTACACAATTGTAAAACCTTGTACACACTTGTACATTCTTGTACAAACTTGTACTTACTTGTACAACCTTGTACAAACTTGTACACACTTGTACATACTTTTACATCCTTGTACACATTTGTACACCCTTGTACACACTTGTACAACCTTGTACAAACCTGTACACCCTTGTTCACACTTGTACAAGCTTGTACACGATTGTACACCCTTGTACACACTTGTGCACCCTTGTATACATTTGTACAACCTTGTACAAACTTGTACACAATTGTACAAACTTGTACACACTTGTACAAACTTGTACACCCTTGTACACACTTGTACAACCTTGTACACACTTGTACAAACTTGTACACCCTTGTACACACTTGTACAACCTTGTACACACTTGTACAACCTTGTACACACTTGTACAACCTTGTACACAATTGTACAACCTTGTACAACCTTGTACACACTTGTACAACCTTGTACAAACTTGTACAACCTTGTACACACTTGTACAACCTTGTAAAAACTTGTACAACCTTGTACACACTTGTACAACCTTGTACACACTTGTTCACCCTTGTACACACTTGTACGACCTTTTACAAACTTGTACACACTTGTACAAAATTGTACATTCTTGTACATACTTGTACATCCTTGTACACATTTGTACAACCTAGTACAAACCTGTACACCATTGTACACACTTGTACAAGCTTGTACACACTTGTACACCCTTGTACAAACTTGTGCACCCTTGTACACTTTTGTACACCCTTGTACACATTTGTACAACCTTGTACAAACTTAAAACACACTTGTACAAACATGTACACACTTGAACAACCATGTACACACTTGTACAACCTTGTACACACTTGTACAAGCTTGTCCACACTTGTACAACCTTGTACACACTTGTACAACCTTGTACACACTTGTACAACCTTGTACACAATTGTAAAACCTTGTACACACTTGTACAATCTTGTACAAACCTGTACACCCTTGTACACACTTGTACAAGCTTGTACACGATTGTACACTCTTGTACACACTTGTGCAACCTTGTACACACTTGTGCAACCTTGTACACACTTGTACAACCTTGTAAACACTTGTACAACCTTGTACACACTTGTTCAAGCTTGTACACACTTGTACAACCTTGTACAAACCTGTACACCCTTGTACACACTTGTACACCCTTGTACAAACTTGTGCACCCTTGTACACTTTTGTACACCCTTGTACACATTTGTACAACCTTGTACAAACTTGTACACACTTGTACAAACTTGTACACACTTGTACAACCTTGTACACACTTGTACATCCTTGTACACACTTGTACAACCTTGTACACACTTGTACAACCTTGTACACAATTGTAAAACATTGTACACACTTAAACAACCTTGTACAAACTTGTACACACTTGTATAAACTTTAACATCCTTGTACACATTTGTACACCCTTGTACACACTTGTACAACCTTGTACAAACCTGTAAACCCTTGTACACACTTGTACAAGCTTGTACACGATTGTACAAGCTTGTACACGATTGTACAACCTTGTACACACTTGTACAACCTTGTACACACTTGTACAACCTTGTACACACTTGTACAACCTTGTACACACTTGTACAACCTTGTACACACTTGTACAACTTTGTACACACTTGTACAACCTTGTACACACTTGTACAACCTTGTACAACCTACTACAAACTTGTACACACTTGTACAAACTTTTACATCCTTGTACACATTTGTACACCCTTGTAAACACTTGTACAAACTTGTACAAACCTGTACACCCTTGTACACACTTGTACAAGCTTGTACACACTTGTACAAGCTTGTACACACTTGTACACCCTTGTACAAACTTGTGCACCCTTGTTTACTTTTGTACACCCTTGTATACATTTGTACAACCTTGTACAAACTTGTACACAATTGTACAAACTTGTACACACTTGTACAAACTTGTACACCCTTGTACACACTTGTACAACCTTGTACACACTTGTACAACCTTGTACAAACATGTACACCCTTGTACACACTTGTACAAGATTGTACACGATTGTACACCCTTGTACACACTTGTGCACCCTTGTACACACTTGTACACCCTTGTACACACTTGTACAACCTTTTACAAACTTGTACACACTTGTACAAACTTTTAAATTCTTGTACATACTTGTACACCCTTGTAAACACTTGTACAACCTTGTACAAACCTGTACACCCTTGTACACACTTGTACAAGCTTGTACACACTTGTACACCCTTGTACAAACTTGTGCACCCTTGTACACTTTTGTACACCCTTGTATACATTTGTACACACTTGTACAAACTTGTACACACTTGTACAAACTTGTACACACTTGTACAAACTTGTACACCCTTGTACACACTTGTACAACCTTGTACACACTTGTACAACCTTGTACACAATTGTACAACCTTGTACAACCTTGTACACACTTGTTCAACCTTGTACACACTTGTACAACCTTGTACACACTTGTACACCTTTGTACACACTTGTACAACCTTGTACACACTTGTACAACCTTGTACACACTTGTACAACCTTGTACACACTTGTACAACCTTGTACACACTTGTACACACTTGTACAAACTTGTACATTCTTGTACATACTTGTACACCCTTGTAAACACTTGTACAACCTTGTACAAACCTGTACACCCTTGTACACACTTGTACAAGCTTGTACACACTTGTACAAGCTTGTACACACTTGTACACCCTTGTACAAACTTGTGCACCCTTGTACACCTTTGTACACCCTTGTATACATTTGTACAACCTTGTACAAACTTGTACACACTTGTACAAACTTGTACACACTTGTACAAACTTGTACACCCTTGTACTCACTTGTACAACCTTGTACACACTTGTACAACCTTGTACACACTTGTACAACCTTGTACACACTTGTACAACCTTGTACACACTTGTACAACCTTGTACACAATTGCACAACCTTGTACAACCTTGTACACACTTGTACAACCTTTTACACACTTGTACAACCTTGTACACACTTGTACAACCTTGTACACACTTGTACAACCTTGTACACAATTGTACACCTTTGTACACACTTGTACAACCTTGTCCACACTTGTACAACCTTGTACACACTTGTACAACCTTGTACACACTTTTTCAACCTTGTACACACTTGTACAACCTTGTACACACTTGTACAACCTTGTACACACTTGTACAACCTTGTACACACTTGTACAACCTTGTAAAAACTTGTACAAGCTTGTACACGATTGTACACCCTTGTACACACTTGTGCACCCTTGTACACACTTGTACAACCTTGTACACACTTGTACAACCTTGTACACACTTGTACAACCATGTACACACTTGTACAACCTTGTACACACTTGTACAACCTTGTACACACTTGTACAACCTTGTACACACTTGTACAACCTTGTACACACTTGTACAACCTTGTACACACTTGTACAAGCTTGTACACACTTGTACAACCTTGTACACACTTGTGCACCCTTGTACAAACTTGTACTTACTTGTACAACCTTGTACAAACTTGTACACACTTGTACAAACTTTTACATCCTTGTACACATTTGTACACCCTTGTACACACTTGTACAACCTTGTACAAACCTGTACACCCTTGAACACACTTGTACAAGCTTGTACACGATTGTACACCCTTGTACACACTTGTGCACCCTTGTACACACTTGTACACCCTTGTACACACTTGTACAACCTTTTACAAACTTGTACACACTTGTACAAACTTGTACATTCTTGTACATACTTGTACACCCTTGTAAACACTTGTACAAACTTGTACAAACCTGTACACCCTTGTACACACTTGTACAAGCTTGTACACACTTGTACAAGCTTGTACACACTTGTACACCCTTGTACAAACTTGTGCACCCTTGTTTACTTTTGTACACCCTTGTATACATTTGTACAACCTTGTACAAACTTGTACACAATTGTACAAACTTGTACACACTTGTACAAACTTGTACACCCTTGTACACACTTGTACAACCTTGTACACACTTGTACAACCTTGTACAAACATGTACACCCTTGTACACACTTGTACAAGATTGTACACGATTGTACACCCTTGTACACACTTGTACAACCTTGTACACACTTGTACACCTTTGTACACACTTGTTCAACCTTGTACACACTTGTACAACCTTGTACACACTTGTACAACCTTGTACACACTTGTACAACCTTGTACACACTTGTACACACTTGTACAAACTTGTACATTCTTGTACATACTTGTACTCCCTTGTAAACACTTGTACAACCTTGTACAAACCTGTACAACCTTGTACACACTTGTACAACCTTGTACACAATTGTAAAACATTGTACACACTTGTACAACCTTGTACAAACTTGTACACACTTGTACAAACTTTTACATCCTTGTACACATTTGTACACCCTTGTACACACTTGTACAACCTTGTACAAACCTGTAAACCCTTGTACACACTTGTACAAGCTTGTACACGATTGTTCAAGCTTGTACACGATTGTACACCCTTGTACACACTTGTGCACCCTTGTACACACTTGTACAACCTTGTACACACTTGTACAACCTTGTACACACTTGTACAACCTTGTACACACTTGTACAACCTTGTACACACTTGTACAACCTTGTACACACTTGTACAACCTTGTACACAATTGTACACGTTTGTACAACCTTGTACAAACTTGTACACACTTGTACAACCTTGTACAAACTTGTACACACTTGTACAAACTTGTACAAACTTGTGCACCCTTGTACACTTTTGTACACCCTTGTGTACATTTGTACAACCTTGTACAAACTTGTACACACTTGTACAAACTTGTACACACTTGTACAAACTTGTACACCCTTGTACACACTTGTACAACCTTGTACACACTTGTACAACCTTGTACACAATTGTAAAACCTTGTACAACCATGTACACACTTGTACAACTTTGTACACACTTGTACAACCTTGTACACACTTGTACACCTTTGTACACACTTGTACAACCTTGTACACTATGGTACAACCTTGTACACACTTGTACAACCTTGTACAAACTTGTGCACCCTTGTACACTTTTGTAAACCCTTGTATACATTTGTACAACCTTGTACAAACTTGTACAAGCTTGTACACGATTGTACACCCTTGTACACACTTGTGCACCCTTGTACACACTTGTACAACCTTGTACACACTTGTACAACCTTGTACACACTTGTACAACCATGTACACACTTGTACAACCTTGTACACACTTGTACAACCTTGTACACACTTGTACAACCTTGTACACACTTGTACAACCTTGTACACACTTGTACAACCTTGTACACACTTGTACAACCTTGTACACACTTGTACAACCTTGTACACACTTGTACAACCTTGTACAAACTTGTACACACTTGTACAAACTTTTACATCCTTGTACACATTTGTACACCCTTGTACACACTTGTACAACCTTGTACAAACCTGTACACCCTTGAACACACTTGTACAAGCTTGTACACGATTGTACACCCTTGTACACACTTGTGCACCCTTGTACACACTTGTACACCCTTGTACACACTTGTACAACCTTTTACAAACTTGTACACACTTGTACAAACTTGTACATTCTTGTACATACTTGTACACCCTTGTAAACACTTGTACAAACTTGTACAAACCTGTACACCCTTGTACACACTTGTACAAGCTTGTACACACTTGTACAAGCTTGTACACACTTGTACACCCTTGTACAAACTTGTGCACCCTTGTTTACTTTTGTACACCCTTGTATACATTTGTACAACCTTGTACAAACTTGTACACAATTGTACAAACTTGTACACACTTGTACAAACTTGTACACCCTTGTACACACTTGTACAACCTTGTACACACTTGTACAACCTTGTACAAACATGTACACCCTTGTACACACTTGTACAAGATTGTACACGATTGTACACCCTTGTACACACTTGTGCACCCTTGTACACACTTGTACACCCTTGTACACACTTGTACAACCTTTTACAAACTTGTACACACTTGTACAAACTTTTAAATTCTTGTACATACTTGTACACCCTTGTAAACACTTGTACAACCTTGTACAAACCTGTACACCCTTGTACACACTTGTACAAGCTTGTACACACTTGTACACCCTTGTACAAACTTGTGCACCCTTGTACACTTTTGTACACCCTTGTATACATTTGTACACACTTGTACAAACTTGTACACACTTGTACAAACTTGTACACACTTGTACAAACTTGTACACACTTGTACAAACTTGTACACCCTTGTACACACTTGTACAACCTTGTACACACTTGTACAACCTTGTACACAATTGTACAACCTTGTACACAATTGTACAACCTTGTACAACCTTGTACACACTTGTTCAACCTTGTACACACTTGTACAATCTTGTACACACTTGTACACCTTTGTACACACTTGTACAACCTTGTACACACTTGTACAACCTTGTACACACTTGTACAACCTTGTACACACTTGTACAACCTTGTACACACTTGTACACACTTGTACAAACTTGTACATTCTTGTACATACTTGTACACCCTTGTAAACACTTGTACAACCTTGTACAAACCTGTACACCCTTGTACACACTTGTACAAGCTTGTACACACTTGTACAAGCTTGTACACACTTGTACACCCTTGTACAAACTTGTGCACCCTTGTACACTTTTGTACATCCTTGTATACATTTGTACAACCTTGTACAAACTTGTACACACTTGTACAAACTTGTACACACTTGTACAAACTTGTACACCCTTGTACTCACTTGTACAACCTTGTACACACTTGTACAACCTTGTACACACTTGTACAACCTTGTACACACTTGTACAACCTTGTACACAATTGTACAACCTTGTACAACCTTGTACACACTTGTACAACCTTTTACACACTTGTACAACCTTGTACACACTTGTACAACCTTGTACACACTTGTACAACCTTGTACACAATTGTACACCTTTGTACACACTTGTACAACCTTGTCCACACTTGTACAACCTTGTACACACTTGTACAACCTTGTACACACTTTTTCAACCTTGTACACACTTGTACAACCTTGTACACACTTGTACAACCTTGTACACACTTGTACAACCTTGTACACACTTGTACAACCTTGTAAAAACTTGTACAAGCTTGTACACGATTGTACACCCTTGTACACACTTGTGCACCCTTGTACACACTTGTACAACCTTGTACACACTTGTACAACCTTGTACACACTTGTACAACCATGTACACACTTGTACAACCTTGTACACACTTGTACAACCTTGTACACACTTGTACAACCTTGTACACACTTGTACAACCTTGTACACACTTGTACAACCTTGTACACACTTGTACAACCTTGTACACACTTGTACAACCTTGTACACACTTGTACAACCTTGTACACACTTGTACAAGCTTGTACACACTTGTACAACCTTGTACACACTTGTGCACCCTTGTACAAACTTGTACTTACTTGTACAACCTTGTACAAACTTGTACACACTTGTACAAACTTTTACATCCTTGTACACATTTGTACACCCTTGTACACACTTGTACAACCTTGTACAAACCTGTACACCCTTGAACACACTTGTACAAGCTTGTACACGATTGTACACCCTTGTACACACTTGTGCACCCTTGTACACACTTGTACACCCTTGTACACACTTGTACAACCTTTTACAAACTTGTACACACTTGTACAAACTTGTACATTCTTGTACATACTTGTACACCCTTGTAAACACTTGTACAAACTTGTACAAACCTGTACACCCTTGTACACACTTGTACAAGCTTGTACACACTTGTACAAGCTTGTACACACTTGTACACCCTTGTACAAACTTGTGCACCCTTGTTTACTTTTGTACACCCTTGTATACATTTGTACAACCTTGTACAAACTTGTACACAATTGTACAAACTTGTACACACTTGTACAAACTTGTACACCCTTGTACACACTTGTACAACCTTGTACACACTTGTACAACCTTACAAACATGTACACCCTTGTACACACTTGTACAAGATTGTACACGATTGTACACCCTTGTACACACTTGTGCACCCTTGTACACACTTGTACACCCTTGTACACACTTGTACAACCTTTTACAAACTTGTACACACTTTTACAAACTTTTAAATTCTTGTACATACTTGTACACCCTTGTAAACACTTGTACAACCTTGTACAAACCTGTACACCCTTGTACACACTTGTACAAGCTTGTACACACTTGTACACCCTTGTACAAACTTGTGCACCCTTGTACACTTTTGTACACCCTTGTATACATTTGTACACACTTGTACAAACTTGTACACACTTGTACAAACTTGTACACACTTGTACAAACTTGTACACCCTTGTACACACTTGTACAACCTTGTACAATCTTGTACAACCTTGTACACAATTGTACAACCTTGTACAACCTTGTACACACTTGTTCAACCTTGTACACACTTGTACAACCTTGTACACACTTGTACACCTTTGTACACACTTGTACAACCTTGTACACACTTGTACAACCTTGTACACACTTGTACAACCTTGTACACACTTGTACAACCTTGTACACACTTGTACACACTTGTACAAACTTGTACATTCTTGTACATACTTGTACACCCTTGTAAACACTTGTACATCCTTGTACAAACCTGTACACCCTTGTACACACTTGTACAAGCTTGTACACACTTGTACAAGCTTGTACAAACTTGTACACCCTTGTACTCACTTGTACAACCTTGTACACACTTGTACAACCTTGTACACACTTGTACAACCTTGTACACACTTGTACAACCTTGTACACAATTGTACAACCTTGTACAACCTTGTACACACTTGTACAACCTTTTACACACTTGTACAACCTTGTACACACTTGTACAACCTTGTACACACTTGTACAACCTTGTACACAATTGTACACCTTTGTACACACTTGTACAACCTTGTCCACACTTGTACAACCTTGTACACACTTGTACAACCTTGTACACACTTTTTCAACCTTGTACACACTTATACAACCTTGTACACACTTGTACAACCTTGTACACACTTGTACAACCTTGTACACACTTGTACAACCTTGTACACACTTGTACAACCTTGTAAAAACTTGTACAACCTTGTACACACTTGTACACCCTTGTACACACTTGTACAAGCTTGTACACACTTGTACACCCTTGTACACACTTGTACAAGCTTGTACACACTTGTACACCCTTGTACACACTTGTACAAGCTTGTACACACTTGTACAACCTTGTACACACTTGTACACCCTTGTACACACTTGTACAACCTTTTACAAACTTGTACACACTTGTACAAAATTGTACATTCTTGTACATACTTGTACATCCTTGTACACACTTGTACAACCTTGTACAAACCTGTACACCCTTGTACACACTTGTACAAGCTTGTACACACTTGTGCACCCTTGTACACACTTGTACACCCTTGTACACACTTGTACAACCTTTTACAAACCTGTACACCCTTGTACACACTTGTACAAGCTTGTACACACTTGTACAAGCTTGTACACACTTTTACACCCTTGTACAAACTTGTGCACCCTTGTACACTTTTGTACACCCTTGTATACATTTGTACAACCTTGTACAAACTTGTACACAATTGTACAAACTTGTACACACTTGTACAAACTTGTACACCCTTGTACACACTTGTACAACCTTGTACACACTTGTACAACCTTGTACACACATGTACAACCTTGTACACAATTGTACAACCTTGTACAACCTTGTACACACTTGTACAACCTTGTACACACTTGTACAACCTTGTACACACTTGTACAACCTTGTACACACTTGTACACCTTCGTACACACTTGTACAACCTTGTACACACTTGTACAACCTTGTACACACTTGTACAACCTTGTACACACTTTTTCAACCTTGTACACACTTATACAACCTTGTACACACTTGTACAACCTTGTACACACTTGTACAACCTTGTACACACTTGTACAACCTTGTACACAATTGTACAACCTTTAAAAACTTGTACAACCTTGTACACACTTGTACACCCTTGAACACACTTGTACAAGCTTGTACACACTTGTTCACCCTTGTACACACTTGTACAACCTTTTACAAACTTGTACACACTTGTACAAAATTGTACATTCTTGTACATACTTGTACATCCTTGTACACATTTGTACAACCTTGTACAAACCTGTACACCCTTGTACACACTTGTACAAGCTTGTACACACTTGTACACCCTTGTACAAACTTGTGCACCCTTGTACACTTTTGTACACCCTTTTACACATTTGTACAACCTTGTACAAACTTAAACACACTTGTACAAATTTGTACACACTTGTACAACCTTGTACACACTTGTACAACCTTGTACACACATGTACAACCTTGTACACAATTGTACAACCTTGTACAACCTTGTACACACTTGTACAACCTTGTACACACTTGTACAACCTTGTACACACTTGTACAACCTTGTACACACTTGTACAACCTTGTACACACTTGTACAACCTTGTACACACTTGTACACCTTCGTACACACTTGTACAACCTTGTACACACTTGTACAACCTTGTACACACTTGTACAACCTTGTACACACTTTTTCAACCTTGTACACACTTATACAACCTTGTACACACTTGTACAACCTTGTACACACTTGTACAACCTTGTACACACTTGTACAACCTTGTACACAATTGTACAACCTTTAAAAACTTGTACAACCTTGTACACACTTGTACACCCTTGAACACACTTGTACAAGCTTGTACACACTTGTTCACCCTTGTACACACTTGTACAACCTTTTACAAACTTGTACACACTTGTACAAAATTGTACATTCTTGTACATACTTGTACATCCTTGTACACATTTGTACAACCTTGTACAAACCTGTACACCCTTGTACACACTTGTACAAGCTTGTACACACTTGTACACCCTTGTACAAACTTGTGCACCCTTGTACACTTTTGTACACCCTTGTACACATTTGTACAACCTTGTACAAACTTAAACACACTTGTACAAATTTGTACACACTTGAACAACCATGTACACACTTGTACAACCTTGTACACACTTGTACAAGCTTGTACACACTTGTACAAACTTGTACACACTTGTACAACCTTGTACACACTTGTACAACCTTGTACACAATTGTAAAACCTTGTACACACTTGTACAACCTTGTACAAACCTGTACACCCTTGTACACACTTGTACAAGCTTGTACACGATTGTACACTCTTGTACACACTTGTGCAACCTTGTACACACTTGTACAACCTTGTAAACACTTGTACAACCTTGTACAAACCTGTACACCCTTGTACACACTTGTACACCCTTGTACAAACTTGTGCACCCTTGTACACTTTTGTACACCCTTGTACACATTTGTACAACCTTGTACAAACTTGTACACACTTGTACAAACTTGTACACACTTGTACAACCTTGTACACACTTGTACAACCTTGTACACACTTGTACAACCTTGTACAACCTTGTACAAACTTGTACACACTTGTACAAACTTTTACATCCTTGTACACATTTGTACACCCTTGTACACACTTGTACAAACTTGTACATTCTTGTACATACTTGTACACCCTTGTACACACTTGTACAACCTTGTACAAACCTGTAAACCCTTGTACAAACTTGAAACAAGCATGTACACGATTGTACAAGCTTGTACACGATTGTACACCCTTGTACACACTTGTGCACCCTTGTACACACTTGTACAACCTTGTACACACTTGTACAACCTTGTACACACTTGTACAACCTTGTACACACTTGTACAACCTTGTACACACTTGTACAACCTTGTACAACCTTGTACAAACTTGTACACACTTGTACAAACTTTTACATCCTTGTACACATTTGTACATCCTTGTACACACTTGTACAAACTTGTACATTCTTGTACATACTTGTACACCCTTGTACACACTTGTACAAACTTGTACATTCTTGTACATACTTGTACACCCTTGTACACACTTGTACAACCTTGTACAAACCTGTAAACCCTTGTACAAGCTTGTACACACTTGTACAAGCTTGTACACACTTGTACACCCTTGTACAAACTTGTGCACCCTTGTACACTTTTGTACACCCTTGTACAAATTTGTACAACCTTGTACAAACTTGTACACACTTGAACAAACTTGTACACACTTGTACAACCTTGTACACACTTGTACAACCTTGTATACACTTGTACAACCTTGTACACGCTTGTACAACCTTGTACACACTTGTACAACCTTTTACACAATTGTAAAACCTTGTACACACTTGTACATTCTTGTACAAACTTGTACTTACTTGTACAACCTTGTACAAACTTGTACACACTTGCACATACTTTTACATCCTTGTACACATTTGTACACCCTTGTACACACTTGTACAACCTTGTACAAACCTGTACACCCTTGTTCACACTTGTACAAGCTTGTACACGATTGTACACCCTTGTACACACTTGTGCACCCTTGTATACATTTGTACAACCTTGTACAAACTTGTACACAATTGTACAAACTTGTACACACTTGTACAAACTTGTACACCCTTGTACACACTTGTACAACCTTGTACACACTTGTACAAACTTGTACACCCTTGTACACACTTGTACAACCTTGTACACACTTGTACAACCTTGTACACACTTGTACAACCTTGTACACAATTGTACAACCTTGTACAACCTTGTACACACTTGTACAACCTTGTACAAACTTGTACAACCTTGTACACACTTGTACAACCTTGTAAAAACTTGTACAACCTTGTACACACTTGTACAACCTTGTACACACTTGTTCACCCTTGTACACACTTGTACGACCTTTTACAAACTTGTACACACTTGTACAAAATTGTACATTCTTGTACATACTTGTACATCCTTGTACACATTTGTACAACCTAGTACAAACCTGTACACCATTGTACACACTTGTACAAGCTTGTACACACTTGTACACCCTTGTACAAACTTGTGCACCCTTGTACACTTTTGTACACCCTTGTACACATTTGTACAACCTTGTACAAACTTAAAACACACTTGTAAAAACATGTACACACTTGAACAACCATGTACACACTTGTACAACCTTGTACACACTTGTACAAGCTTGTCCACACTTGTACAACCTTGTACACACTTGTACAACCTTGTACACACTTGTACAACCTTGTACACAATTGTAAAACCTTGTACACACTTGTACAATCTTGTACAAACCTGTACACCCTTGTACACACTTGTACAAGCTTGTACACGATTGTACACTCTTGTACACACTTGTGCAACCTTGTACACACTTGTGCAACCTTGTACACACTTGTACAACCTTGTAAACACTTGTACAACCTTGTACACACTTGTTCAAGCTTGTACACACTTGTACAACCTTGTACAAACCTGTACACCCTTGTACACACTTGTACACCCTTGTACAAACTTGTGCACCCTTGTACTCTTTTGTACACCCTTGTACACATTTGTACAACCTTGTACAAACTTGTACACACTTGTACAAACTTGTACACACTTGTACAACCTTGTACACACTTGTACATCCTTGTACACACTTGTACAACCTTGTACACACTTGTACAACCTTGTACACAATTGTAAAACATTGTACACACTTAAACAACCTTGTACAAACTTGTACACACTTGTATAAACTTTAACATCCTTGTACACATTTGTACACCCTTGTACACACTTGTACAACCTTGTACAAACCTGTAAACCCTTGTACACACTTGTACAAGCTTGTACACGATTGTACAAGCTTGTACACGATTGTACAACCTTGTACACACTTGTACAACCTTGTACACACTTGTACAACCTTGTACACACTTGTACAACCTTGTACACACTTGTACAACCTTGTACACACTTGTACAACTTTGTACACACTTGTACAACCTTGTACACACTTGTACAACCTTGTACAACCTACTACAAACTTGTACACACTTGTACAAACTTTTACATCCTTGTACACATTTGTACACCCTTGTACACACTTGTACAAACTTGTACATTCTTGTACATACTTGTACACCCTTGTACACACTTGTACAAACTTGTACATTCTTGTACATACTTGTACACCCTTGTACACACTTGTACAACCTTGTACAAACCTGTAAACCCTTGTACAAGCTTGTACACACTTGTACAAACTTGTACACACTTGTACACCCTTGTACAAACTTGTGCACCCTTGTACACTTTTGTACACCCTTGTACACATTTGTACAACCTTGTACAAACTTGTACACACTTGAACAAACTTGTACACACTTGTACAACCTTGTACACACTTGTACAACCTTGTACACACTTGTACAACCTTGTACACACTTGTACAAGCTTGTACACACTTGTACTACCTTGTACATACTTGTACACCCTTGTACACACTTGTACAAACTTGTACATTCTTGTACATACTTGTACACCCTTGTGCACACTTGTACAACCTTGTACAAACCTGTAAACCCTTGTACAAGCTTGTACACACTTGTACAAACTTGTACACACTTGTACACCCTTGTACAAACTTGTGCACCCTTGTACACTTTTGTACACCCTTGTACACATTTGTACAACCTTGTACAAACTTGTACACACTTGAACAAACTTGTACACACTTGTACAACCTTGTACACACTTGTACAACCTTGTACACACTTGTACAACCTTGTACACACTTGTACAAGCTTGTACACACTTGTACTACCTTGTACACACTTGTACAACCTTGTACACACTTGTACAACCTTTTACACAATTGTAAAACCTTGTACACACTTGTACCATCTTGTACAAACTTGTACTTACTTGTACAACCCTGTACAAACTTGTACACACTTGTACAAACTTTTACATCCTTGTACACATTTGTACACCTTTGTGTACACATTTGTACAACCTTGTACAAACCTGTACACCCTTGTACACACTTGTACAAGCTTGTACACGATTGTACACCCTTGTACACACTTGTGCACCCTTGTACACACTTGTACACCCTTGTACACACTTGTACAACCTTTTACAAACTTGTACACACTTGTACAAACTTGAACATTCTTGTACATACTTGTACACCCTTGTAAACACTTGTACAACCTTGTACAAACTTGTACACACTTGTACACACTTGTACAAGCTTGTACACACTTGTACAAGCTTGTACACACTTGTACACCCTTGTACGAACTTGTGCACCCTTGTACACACTTGTACAACCTTGTACACACTTGTACAACCTTGTACACACTTGTACAACCTTGTAAAAACTTGTACAACCTTGTACACACTTGTACACCCTTGTACACACTTGTACAAGCTTGTACACACTTGTACAACCTTGTACACACTTGTTCACCCTTGTACACACTTGTACAACCTTTTACAAACTTGTACACACTTGTACAAAATTGTACATTCTTGTACATACTTGTACATCTTTGTACACATTTGTACAACCTTGTACAAACCTGTACACCCATGTACACACTTGTACAAGCTTGTACACACTTGTACACCCTTGTACAAACTTGTGCACCCTTGTACACTTTTGTACACCCTTGTACACATTTGTACAACCTTGTACAAACTTGAACACATGTGTACAAACATGTACACACTTGAACAACCATGTACACACTTGTACAACCTTGTACACACTTGTACAACCTTGTATACACTTGTACAACCTTGTACACGCTTGTACAACCTTGTACACACTTGTACAACCTTTTACACAATTGTAAAACCTTGTACACACTTGTACATTCTTGTACAAACTTGTACTTACTTGTACAACCTTGTACAAACTTGTACACACTTGTACAAACTTTTACATCCTTGTACACATTTGTACACCCTTGTACACACTTGTACAACCTTGTACAAACCTGTACACCCTTGTTCACACTTGTACAAGCTTGTACACGATTGTACACCCTTGTACACACTTGTGCACCCTTGTATACATTTGTACAACCTTGTACAAACTTGTACACAATTGTACAAACATGTACACACTTGTACAAGCTTGTACACCCTTGTACACACTTGTACAACCTTGTACACACTTGTACAAACTTGTACACCCTTGTACACACTTGTACAACCTTGTACACACTTGTACAATCTTGTACACACTTGTACAACCTTGTACACAATTGTACAACCTTGTACAACCTTGTACACACTTGTACAACCTTGTACACACTTGTACAACCTTGTACACACTTGTACAACCTTGTACACACTTGTAGAACCTTGTAAAAACTTGTACAACCTTGTACACACTTGTACAACCTTGTACACACTTGTTCACCCTTGTACACACTTGTACAACCTTTTACAAACTTGTACATACTTGTACAAAATTGTACATTCTTGTACATACTTGTACATCCTTGTACACATTTGTACAACCTAGTACAAACCTGTACACCATTGTACACACTTGTACAAGCTTGTACATACTTGTACACCCTTGTACACACTTGTACAAACTTGTACATTCTTGTACATACTTGTACACCCTTGTACACACTTGTACAACCTTGTACAAACCTGTAAACCCTTGTACAAGCTTGTACACACTTGTACAAACTTGTACACACTTGTACACCCTTGTACAAACTTGTGCACCCTTGTACACTTTTGTACACCCTTGTACACATTTGTACAACCTTGTACAAACTTGTACACACTTGAACAAACTTGTACACACTTGTACAACCTTGTACACACTTGTACAACCTTGTACACACTTGTACAACCTTGTACACACTTGTACAAGCTTGTACACACTTGTACTACCTTGTACATACTTGTACACCCTTGTACACACTTGTACAAACTTGTACATTCTTGTACATACTTGTACACCCTTGTGCACACTTGTACAACCTTGTACAAACCTGTAAACCCTTGTACAAGCTTGTACACACTTGTACAAACTTGTACACACTTGTACACCCTTGTACAAACTTGTGCACCCTTGTACACTTTTGTACACCCTTGTACACATTTGTACAACCTTGTACAAACTTGTACACACTTGAACAAACTTGTACACACTTGTACAACCTTGTACACACTTGTACAACCTTGTACACACTTGTACAACCTTGTACACACTTGTACAAGCTTGTACACACTCTTACTACCTTGTACACACTTGTACAACCTTGTACACACTTGTACAACCTTTTACACAATTGTAAAACCTTGTACACACTTGTACATTCTTGTACAAACTTGTACTTACTTGTACAACCTTGTACAAACTTGTACACACTTGTACAAACTTTTACATCCTTGTACACATTTGTACACCTTTGTGTACACATTTGTACAACCTTGTACAAACCTGTACACCCTTGTACACACTTGTACAAGCTTGTACACGATTGTACACCCTTGTACACACTTGTGCACCCTTGTACACACTTGTACACCCTTGTACACACTTGTACAACCTTTTACAAACTTGTACACACTTGTACAAACTTGAACATTCTTGTACATACTTGTACACCCTTGTAAACACTTGTACAACCTTGTACAAACTTGTACACACTTGTACACACTTGTACAAGCTTGTACACACTTGTACAAGCTTGTACACACTTGTACACCCTTGTACAAACTTGTGCACCCTTGTACACACTTGTACAACCTTGTACACACTTGTACAACCTTGTACACACTTGTACAACCTTGTAAAAACTTGTACAACCTTGTACACACTTGTACACCCTTGTACACACTTGTACAAGCTTGTACACACTTGTACAACCTTGTACACACTTGTTCACCCTTGTACACACTTGTACAACCTTTTACAAACTTGTACACACTTGTACAAAATTGTACATTCTTGTACATACTTGTACATCTTTGTACACATTTGTACAACCTTGTACAAACCTGTACACCCATGTACACACTTGTACAAGTTTGTACAAGGTTGTACAAGTAAGTACAAGTTTGTACAAGAATGTACAAGTGTGTACAAGGTTTTACAATTGTGTAAAAGGTTGTACAAGTGTGTACAAGGTTGTACAAGCGTGTACAAGGTTGTACAAGTGTATACAAGGTTGTACAAGTGTGTACAAGGTTGTACAAGTGTGTACATGGTTGTTCAAGTGTGTACATGTTTGTACACATGTGTTCAAGTTTGTACAAGGTTGTACAAATGTGTACAAGGGTGTACAAAAGTGTACAAGGGTGCACAAGTTTGTACAAGGGTGTACAAGTGTGTACAAGCTTGTACAAACATGTACACACTTGAACAAACTTGTACACACTTGTACAACCTTGTACACAATTGTAAAACCTTGTACACAATTGTAAAACCTTGTACACACTTGTACAACCTTGTACAAACCTGTACACCCTTGTACACACTTGTACAAGCTTGTACACGATTGTACACTCTTGTACACACTTGTGCAACCTTGTACACACTTGTACAACCTTGTTAACACTTGTACAACCTTGTACAAACCTGTACACCCTTGTACACACTTGTACACCCTTGTACAAACTTGTGCACCCTTGTACACTTTTGTACACCCTTGTACACATTTGTACAACCTTGTACAAACTTGTACAAACTTGTACAAACTTGTACACACTTGTACAACCTTGTACACACTTGTACAACCTTGTACACACTTGTACAACCTTGTACAACCTTGTACAAACTTGTACACACTTGTACAAACTTTTACATCCTTGTACACATTTGTACACCCTTGTACACACTTGTACAAACTTGTACATTCTTGTACATACTTGTACACCCTTGTACACACTTGTACAACCTTGTACAAACCTGTAAACCCTTGTACAAACTTGAAACAAGCATGTACACGATTGTACAAGCTTGTACACGATTGTACACCCTTGTACACACTTGTGCACCCTTGTACACCCTTGTACAACCTTGTACACACTTGTACAACCTTGTACACACTTGTACAACCTTGTACACACTTGTACAACCTTGTACACACTTGTACAACCTTGTACACACTTGTACAACCTTGTACAACCTTGTACAAACTTGTACACACTTGTACAAACTTTTACATCCTTGTACACATTTGTACATCCTTGTACACACTTGTACAAACTTGTACATTCTTGTACATACTTGTACACCCTTGTACACACTTGTACAAACTTGTACATTCTTGTACATACTTGTACACCCTTGTACACACTTGTACAACCTTGTACAAACCTGTAAACCCTTGTACAAGCTTGTACACACTTGTACAAGCTTGTACACACTTGTACACCCTTGTACAAACTTGTGCACCCTTGTACACTTTTGTACACCCTTGTACACATTTGTACAACCTTGTACAAACTTGTACACACTTGAACAAACTTGTACACACTTGTACAACCTTGTACACACTTGTACAACCTTGTACACACTTGTACAACCTTGTACACGCTTGTACAACCTTGTACACACTTGTACAACCTTTTACACAATTGTAAAACCTTGTACACACTTGTACATTCTTGTACAAACTTGTACTTACTTGTACAACCTTGTACAAACTTGTACACACTTGTACAAACTTTTACATCCTTGTACACATTTGTACACCCTTGTACACACCTGTACAACCTTGTACAAACCTGTACACCCTTGTACACACTTGTACAAGCTTGTACACGATTGTACACCCTTGTACACACTTGTGCACCCTTGTATACATTTGTACAACCTTGTACAAACTTGTACACAATTGTACAAACTTGTACACAATTGTACAAACTTGTACACACTTGTACAAACTTGTACACCCTTGTACACACTTGTACAACCTTGTACACACTTGTACAAACTTGTACACCCTTGTACACACTTGTACAACCTTGTACACACTTGTACAACCTTTTACACACTTGTACAACCTTGTACACAATTGTACAACCTTGTACAACCTTGTACACACTTGTACAACCTTGTACACACTTGTACAACCTTGTACACACTTGTACAACCTTGTAAAAACTTGTACAACCTTGTACACACTTGTACACCCTTGTACACACTTGTACAAGCTTGTACACGATTGTACAAGCTTGTACACACTTGTACAACCTTGTACACACTTGTTCACCCTTGTACACACTTGTACAACCTTTTACAAACTTGTACACACTTGTACAAAATTGTACATTCTTGTACATACTTGTACATCCTTGTACACATTTGTACAACCTAGTACAAATCTGTACACCATTGTACACACTTGTACAAGCTTGTACACACTTGTACAACCTTGTACACACTTGTACAACCTTGTACACACTTGTACAACCTTGTACACAATTGTAAAACCTTGTACACACTTGTACACCCTTGTACAAACTTGTGCACCCTTGTACACTTTTGTACACCCTTGTACACATTTGTACAACCTTGTACAAACTTAAACACACTTGTACAAACATGTACACACTTGAACAACCATGTACACACTTGTACAACCTTGTACACACTTGTACAAGCTTGTACACACTTGTACAACCTTGTACACACTTGTACAACCTTGTACACACTTGTACAACCTTGTACACAATTGTAAAACCTTGTACACACTTGTACAACCTTGTACAAACCTGTACACCCTTGTACACACTTGTACAAGCTTGTACACGATTGTACACTCTTGTACACACTTGTGCAACCTTGTACACACTTGTGCAACCTTGTACACACTTGTACAACCTTGTAAACACTTGTACAACCTTGTACACACTTGTTCAAGCTTGTACACACTTGTACAACCTTGTACAAACCTGTACACCCTTGTACACACTTGTACACCCTTGTACAAACTTGTGCACCCTTGTACACTTTTGTACACCCTTGTACACATTTGTACAACCTTGTACAAACTTGTACACACTTGTACAAACTTGTACACACTTGTACAACCTTGTACACACTTGTACATCCTTGTTCACACTTGTACAACCTTGTACACACTTGTACAACCTTGTACACAATTGTAAAACATTGTACACACTTAAACAACCTTGTACAAATTTGTACACACTTGTATAAACTTTTACATCCTTGTACACATTTGTACACCCTTGTACACACTTGTACAACCTTGTACAAACCTGTAAACCCTTGTACACACTTGTACAAGCTTGTACACGATTGTACAAGCTTGTACACGATTGTACACCCTTGTACACACTTGTGAACCCTTGTACACACTTGTACAACCTTGTACACACTTGTACAACCTTGTACACACTTGTACAACCTTGTACACACTTGTACAACCTTGTACACACTTGTACAACCTTGTACACACTTGTACAACCTTGTACACACTTGTACAACCTTGTACACCCTTGTACACACTTGTACAAACTTGTACATTCTTGTACATACTTGTACACCCTTGTAAACACTTGTACAAACTTGTACATTCTTGTACATACTTGTACACCCTTGTACACACTTGTACAACCTTGTACAAACCTGTAAACCCTTGTACAAGCTTGTACACACTTGTACAAACTTGTACACACTTGTACACCCTTGTACAAACTTGTGCACCCTTGTACACTTTTGTACACCCTTGTACACATTTGTACAACCTTGTACAAACTTGTACACACTTGAACAAACTTGTACACACTTGTACAACCTTGTACACACTTGTACAACCTTGTACACACTTGTACAACCTTGTACACACTTGTACAAGCTTGTACACACTTGTACAACCTTGTACACACTTGTACAACCTTGTACACACTTGTACAACCTTTTACACAATTGTAAAACCTTGTACACACTTGTACATTCTTGTACAAACTTGTACTTACTTGTACAACCTTGTACAAACTTGTACACACTTGTACAAACTTTTACATCCTTGTACACATTTGTACACCCTTGTACACACTTGTACAACCTTGTACAAACCTGTACACCCTTGTACACACTTGTACAAGCTTGTACACGATTGTACACCCTTGTACACACTTGTGCACCCTTGTACACACTTGTTCACCCTTGTACACACTTGTACAACCTTTTACAAACTTGTACACACTTGTACAAAATTGTACATTCTTGTACATACTTGTACATCTTTGTACACATTTGTACAACCTTGTACAAACCTGTACACCCATGTACACACTTGTACAAGCTTGTACACACTTGTACACCCTTGTACAAACTTGTGCACCCTTGTACACTTTTGTACACCCTTGTACACATTTGTACAACCTTGTACAAACTTGAACACATGTGTACAAACATGTACACACTTGAACAACCATGTACACACTTGTACAACCTTGTACACACTTGTACAACCTTGTATACACTTGTACAACCTTGTACACGCTTGTACAACCTTGTACACACTTGTACAACCTTTTACACAATTGTAAAACCTTGTACACACTTGTACATTCTTGTACAAACTTGTACTTACTTGTACAACCTTGTACAAACTTGTACACACTTGTACAAACTTTTACATCCTTGTACACATTTGTACACCCTTGTACACACTTGTACAACCTTGTACAAACCTGTACACCCTTGTTCACACTTGTAAAAGCTTGTACACGATTGTACACCCTTGTACACACTTGTGCACCCTTGTATACATTTGTACAACCTTGTACAAACTTGTACACAATTGTACAAACATGTACACACTTGTACAAACTTGTACACCCTTGTACACACTTGTACAACCTTGTACACACTTGTACAAACTTGTACACCCTTGTACACACTTGTACAACCTTGTACACACTTGTACAATCTTGTACACACTTGTACAACCTTGTACACAATTGTACAACCTTGTACAACCTTGTACACACTTGTACAACCTTGTACACACTTGTACAACCTTGTACACACTTGTACAACCTTGTACACACTTGTAGAACCTTGTAAAAACTTGTACAACCTTGTACACACTTGTACAACCTTGTACACACTTGTTCACCCTTGTACACACTTGTACAACCTTTTACAAACTTGTACATACTTGTACAAAATTGTACATTCTTGTACATACTTGTACATCCTTGTACACATTTGTACAACCTAGTACAAACCTGTACACCATTGTACACACTTGTACAAGCTTGTACACACTTGTACACCCTTGTACAAACTTGTGCACCCTTGTACACTTTTGTACACCCTTGTACACATTTGTACAACCTTGTACAAACTTAAACACACTTGTACAAACATGTACACACTTAAACAACCATGTACACACTTGTACAACCTTGTACACACTTGTACAAGCTTGTACACACTTGTACAACCTTGTACACACTTGTACAATCTTGTATAAACCTGTACACCCTTGTACACACTTGTACAAGCTTGTACACGATTGTACACTCTTGTACACACTTGTGCAACCTTGTACACACTTGTGCAACCTTGTACACACTTGTACAACCTTGTAAACACTTGTACAACCTTGTACACACTTGTTCAAGCTTGTACACACTTGTACAACCTTGTACAAACCTGTACACCCTTGTACACACTTGTACACCCTTGTACAAACTTGTGCACCCTTGTACACTTTTGTACACCCTTGTACACATTTGTACAACCTTGTACAAACTTGTACACACTTGTACAAACTTGTACACACTTGTACAACCTTGTACACACTTGTACATCCTTGTACACACTTGTACAACCTTGTACACACTTGTACAACCTTGTACACAATTGTAAAACATTGTACACACTTAAACAACCTTGTACAAACTTGTACACACTTGTATAAACTTTTACATCCTTGTACACATTTGTACACCCTTGTACACACTTGTACAACCTTGTACCAACCTGTAAACCCTTGTACACACTTGTACAAGCTTGTACACGATTGTACAAGCTTGTACACGATTGTACACCCTTGTACACACTTGTGAACCCTTGTACACACTTGTACAACTTTGTACACACTTGTACAACCTTGTACACACTTGTACAACCTTGTACAACCTACTACAAACTTGTACACACTTGTACAAACTTTTACATCCTTGTACACATTTGTACACCCTTGTACACACTTGTACAAACTTGTACATTCTTGTACATACTTGTACACCCTTGTACACACTTGTACAAACTTGTACATTCTTGTACATACTTGTACACCCTTGTACACACTTGTACAACCTTGTACAACCTTGTACAAACCTGTAAACCCTTGTACAAGCTTGTACACACTTGTACAAACTTGTACACACTTGTACACCCTTGTACAAACTTGTGCACCCTTGTACACTTTTGTACACCCTTGTACACATTTGTACAACCTTGTACAAACTTGTACACACTTGAACAAACTTGTACACACTTGTACAGCCTTGTACACACTTGTACAACCTTGTACACACTTGTACAACCTTGTACACACTTGTACAAGCTTGTACACACTTGTACTACCTTGTACATACTTGTACACCCTTGTACACACTTGTACAAACTTGTACATTCTTGTACATACTTGTACACCCTTGTACACACTTGTACAACCTTGTACAAACCTGTAAACCCTTGTACAAGCTTGTACACACTTGTACAAACTTGTACACACTTGTACACCCTTGTACAAACTTGTGCACCCTTGTACACTTTTGTACACCCTTGTACACATTTGTACAACTTTGTACAAACTTGTACACACTTGAACAAACTTGTACACACTTGTACAACCTTGTACACACTTGTACAACCTTGTACAACCTTGTACACACTTGTACAAGCTTGTACACACTTGTACTACCTTGTACACACTTGTACAACCTTGTACACACTTGTACAACCTTTTACACAATTGTAAAACCTTGTACACACTTGTACATTCTTGTACAAACTTGTACTTACTTGTACAACCTTGTACAAACTTGTACACACTTGTACAAACTTTTACATCCTTGTACACATTTGTACACCTTTGTACACACTTGTACAACCTTGTACAAACCTGTACACCCTTGTACACACTTGTACAAGCTTGTACACGATTGTACACCCTTGTACACACTTGTGCACCCTTGTACACACTTGTACACCCTTGTACACACTTGTACAACCTTTTACAAACTTGTACACACTTGTACAAACTTGAACATTCTTGTACATACTTGTACACCCTTGTAAACACTTGTACAACCTTGTACAAACTTGTACACACTTGTACACACTTGTACAAGCTTGTACACACTTGTACAAGCTTGTACACACTTGTACACCCTTGTACAAACTTGTGCACCCTTGTACACACTTGTACAACCTTGTACACACTTGTACAACCTTGTACACACTTGTACAACCTTGTACACACTTGTACAACCTTGTACACACTTGTACAACCTTGTAAAAACTTGTACAAGCTTGTACACACTTGTACAACCTTGTACACACTTGTTCACCCTTGTACACACTTGTACAACCTTTTACAAACTTGTACACACTTGTACAAAATTGTACATTCTTGTACATACTTGTACATCTTTGTACACATTTGTACAACCTTGTACAAACCTGTACACCCTTGTACACACTTGTACAAGCTTGTACACACTTGTACACCCTTGTACAAACTTGTGCACCCTTGTACACTTTTGTACACCCTTGTACACATTTGTACAACCTTGTACAAACTTAAACACACTTGTACAAACATGTACACACTTGAACAAACTTGTACACACTTGTACAACCTTGTACACAATTGTAAAACCTTGTACACAATTGTAAAACCTTGTACACACTTGTACAACCTTGTACAAACCTGTACACCCTTGTACACACTTGTACAAGCTTGTACACGATTGTACACTCTTGTACACACTTGTGCAACCTTGTACACACTTGTACAACCTTGTTAACACTTGTACAACCTTGTACAAACCTGTACACCCTTGTACACACTTGTACACCCTTGTACAAACTTGTGCACCCTTGTACACTTTTGTACACCCTTGTACACATTTGTACAACCTTGTACAAACTTGTACAAACTTGTACAAACTTGTACACACTTGTACAACCTTGTACACACTTGTACAACCTTGTACACACTTGTACAACCTTGTACAACCTTGTACAAACTTGTACACACTTGTACAAACTTTTACATCCTTGTACACATTTGTACACCCTTGTACACACTTGTACAAACTTGTACATTCTTGTACATACTTGTACACCCTTGTACACACTTGTACAACCTTGTACAAACCTGTAAACCCTTGTACAAACTTGAAACAAGCATGTACACGATTGTACAAGCTTGTACACGATTGTACACCCTTGTACACACTTGTGCACCCTTGTACACCCTTGTACAACCTTGTACACACTTGTACAACCTTGTACACACTTGTACAACCTTGTACACACTTGTACAACCTTGTACACACTTGTACAACCTTGTACACACTTGTACAACCTTGTACAACCTTGTACAAACTTGTACACACTTGTACAAACTTTTACATCCTTGTACACATTTGTAAATCCTTGTACACACTTGTACAAACTTGTACATTCTTGTACATACTTGTACACCCTTGTACACACTTGTACAAACTTGTACATTCTTGTACATACTTGTACACCCTTGTACACACTTGTACAACCTTGTACAAACCTGTAAACCCTTGTACAAGCTTGTACACACTTGTACAAGCTTGTACACACTTGTACACCCTTGTACAAACTTGTGCACCCTTGTACACTTTTGTACACCCTTGTACACATTTGTACAACCTTGTACAAACTTGTACACACTTGAACAAACTTGTACACACTTGTACAACCTTGTACACACTTGTACAACCTTGTACACACTTGTACAACCTTGTACACGCTTGTACAACCTTGTACACACTTGTACAACCTTTTACACAATTGTAAAACCTTGTACACACTTGTACATTCTTGTACAAACTTGTACTTACTTGTACAACCTTGTACAAACTTGTACACACTTGTACAAACTTTTACATCCTTGTACACATTTGTACACCCTTGTACACACCTGTACAACCTTGTACAAACCTGTACACCCTTGTACACACTTGTACAAGCTTGTACACGATTGTACACCCTTGTACACACTTGTGCACCCTTGTATACATTTGTACAACCTTGTACAAACTTGTACACAATTGTACAAACTTGTACACACTTGTACAAACTTGTACACCCTTGTACACACTTGTACAACCTTGTACACACTTGTACAAACTTGTACACCCTTGTACACACTTGTACAACCTTGTACACACTTGTACAACCTTTTACACACTTGTACAACCTTGTACACAATTGTACAACCTTGTACAACCTTGTACACACTTGTACAACCTTGTACACACTTGTACAACCTTGTACACACTTGTACAACCTTGTAAAAACTTGTACAACCTTGTACACACTTGTACACCCTTGTACACACTTGTACAAGCTTGTACACGATTGTACAAGCTTGTACACACTTGTACAACCTTGTACACACTTGTTCACCCTTGTACACACTTGTACAACCTTGTAAAAACTTGTACAACCTTGTACACACTTGTACACCCTTGTACACACTTGTACAACCTTGTACACAATTGTAAAACATTGTACACACTTAAACAACCTTGTACAAATTTGTACACACTTGTATAAACTTTTACATCCTTGTACACATTTGTACACCCTTGTACACACTTGTACAACCTTGTACAAACCTGTAAACCCTTGTACACACTTGTACAAGCTTGTACACGATTGTACAAGCTTGTACACGATTGTACACCCTTGTACACACTTGTGAACCCTTGTACACACTTGTACAACCTTGTACACACTTGTACAACCTTGTACACACTTGTACAACCTTGTACACACTTGTACAACCTTGTACACACTTGTACAACCTTGTACACACTTGTACAACCTTGTACACACTTGTACAACCTTGTACACACTTGTACAACCTTGTACAACCTACTACAAACTTGTACACACTTGTACAAACTTTTACATCCTTGTACACATTTGTACACCCTTGTACACACTTGTACAAACTTGTACATTCTTGTACATACTTGTACACCCTTGTACACACTTGTACAAACTTGTACATTCTTGTACATACTTGTACACCCTTGTACACACTTGTACAACCTTGTACAAACCTGTAAACCCTTGTACAAGCTTGTACACACTTGTACAAACTTGTACACACTTGTACACCCTTGTACAAACTTGTGCACCCTTGTACACTTTTGTACACCCTTGTACACATTTGTACAACCTTGTACAAACTTGTACACACTTGAACAAACTTGTACACACTTGTACAACCTTGTACACACTTGTACAACCTTGTACACACTTGTACAACCTTGTACACACTTGTACAAGCTTGTACACACTTGTACAACCTTGTACACACTTGTACAACCTTGTACACACTTGTACAACCTTTTACACAATTGTAAAACCTTGTACACACTTGTACATTCTTGTACAAACTTGTACTTACTTGTACAACCTTGTACAAACTTGTACACACTTGTACAAACTTTTACATCCTTGTACACATTTGTACACCCTTGTACACACTTGTACAACCTTGTACAAACCTGTACACCCTTGTACACACTTGTAAAAGCTTGTACACGATTGTACACCCTTGTACACACTTGTGCACCCTTGTACACACTTGTACACCCTTGTACACACTTGTACAACCTTTTACAAACTTGTACACACTTGTACAACCTTTTACAAACTTGTACACACTTGTACAAACTTGAACATTCTTGTACATACTTGTACACCCTTGTAAACACTTGTACAACCTTGTACAAACTTGTACACACTTGTACACATTTGTACAAGCTTGTACACACTTGTACAAGCTTGTACACACTTGTACACCCTTGTACAAACTTGTGCACCCTTGTACACACTTGTACAACCTTGTACACAATTGTACAAACTTGTACAACCATGTACACACTTGTACAACTTTGTACACACTTGTACAACCTTGTACACACTTGTACACCTTTGTACACACTTGTACAACCTTGTACACTATGATACAACCTTGTACACACTTGTACAACCTTGTACACACTTGTACAACCTTTTACAAACTTGTACACACTTGTACAAACTTGTACATTCTTTTGTACACCCTTGTAAACACTTGTACAACCTTGTACAAACCTGTACACCCTTGTACACACTTGTACAAGCTTGTACACACTTGTACAACCTTGTACACGTTTGTACAAGCTTGTACACACTTGTACAACCTTGTACACGTTTGTACAACCTTGTACACACTTGTACAACCTTGTACACACTTGTACAACCTTGTAAAAACTTGTACAAGCATGTACACGATTGTACACCCTTGTACACACTTGTGCACCCTTGTACACACTTGTACAACCTTGTACACACTTGTACAACCTTGTACACGTTTGTACAACCTTGTACACACTTGTACACCCTTGTACAAACTTGTGCACCCTTGTACACACTTGTACAACCTTGTACACAATTGTACAAACTTGTACAACCATGTACACACTTGTACAACTTTGTACACACTTGTACAACCTTGTACACACTTGTACACCTTTGTACACACTTGTACAACCTTGTACACTATGATACAACCTTGTACACACTTGTACAACCTTGTACACACTTGTACAACCTTTTACAAACTTGTACACACTTGTACAAACTTGTACATTCTTTTGTACAACCTTGTAAACACTTGTACAACCTTGTACAAACCTGTACACCCTTGTACACACTTGTACAAGCTTGTACACACTTGTACAACCTTGTACACGTTTGTACAAGCTTGTACACACTTGTACAACCTTGTACTCGTTTGTACAACCTTGTACACACTTGTACAACCTTGTACACACTTGTACAACCTTTTACAAACTTGTACACACTTGTACAAACTTGTACATTCTTTTGTACACCCTTGTACACACTTGTACAAGCTTGTACACACTTGTACAACCTTGTACACGTTTGTACAAGCTTGTACACACTTGTACAACCTTGTACACGTTTGTACAACCTTGTACACACTTGTACAACCTTGTACACACTTGTACAACCTTGTAAAAACTTGTACAAGCATGTACACGATTGTACACCCTTGTACACACTTGTGCACCCTTGTACACACTTGTACAACCTTGTACACACTTGTACAACCTTGTACACGTTTGTACAACCTTGTACACACTTGTACAACCTTGTACACACTTGTACAACCTTGTACACACTTGTACAACCTTGTAAAAACTTGTACAACCTTGTACACACTTGTACACCCTTGTACACACTTGTACAAGCTTGTACACACTTGTACAACCTTGTACACACTTGTTCACCCTTGTACACACTTGTACAACCTTTTACAAACTTGTACACACTTGTACAAAATTGTACATTCTTGTACATACTTGTACATCTTTGTACACATTTGTACAACCTTGTACAAACCTGTACACCCATGTACACACTTGTACAAGCTTGTACACACTTGTACACCCTTGTACAAACTTGTGCACCCTTGTACACTTTTGTACACCCTTGTACACATTTGTACAACCTTGTACAAACTTGAACACATGTGTACAAACATGTACACACTTGAACAACCATGTACACACTTGTACAACCTTGTACACACTTGTACAACCTTGTATACACTTGTACAACCTTGTACACGCTTGTACAACCTTGTACACACTTGTACAACCTTTTACACAATTGTAAAACCTTGTACACACTTGTACATTCTTGTACAAACTTGTACTTACTTGTACAACCTTGTACAAACTTGTACACACTTGTACAAACTTTTACATCCTTGTACACATTTGTACACCCTTGTACACACTTGTACAACCTTGTACAAACCTGTACACCCTTGTTCACACTTGTACAAGCTTGTACACGATTGTACACCCTTGTACACACTTGTGCACCCTTGTATACATTTGTACAACCTTGTACAAACTTGTACACAATTGTACAAACATGTACACACTTGTACAAACTTGTACACCCTTGTACACACTTGTACAACCTTGTACACACTTGTACAAACTTGTACACCCTTGTACACACTTGTACAACCTTGTACACACTTGTACAACCTTGTACACACTTGTACAACCTTGTACACAATTGTACAACCTTGTACAACCTTGTACACACTTGTACAACCTTGTACACACTTGTACAACCTTGTACACACTTGTACAACCTTGTACACACTTGTACAACCTTGTAAAAACTTGTACAACCTTGTACACACTTGTACAACCTTGTACACACTTGTTCACCCTTGTACACACTTGTACAACCTTTTACAAACTTGTACATACTTGTACAAAATTGTACATTCTTGTACATACTTGTACATCCTTGTACACATTTGTACAACCTAGTACAAACCTGTACACCATTGTACACACTTGTACAAGCTTGTACACACTTGTACACCCTTGTACAAACTTGTGCACCCTTGTACACTTTTGTACACCCTTGTACACATTTGTACAACCTTGTACAAACTTAAACACACTTGTACAAACATGTACACACTTGAACAACCATGTACACACTTGTACAACCTTGTACACACTTGTACAAGCTTGTACACACTTGTACAACCTTGTACACACTTATACAATCTTGTACAAACCTGTACACCCTTGTACACACTTGTACAAGCTTGTACACGATTGTACACTCTTGTACACACTTGTGCAACCTTGTACACACTTGTGCAACCTTGTACACACTTGTACAACCTTGTAAACACTTGTACAACCTTGTACACACTTGTTCAAGCTTGTACACACTTGTACAACCTTGTACAAACCTGTACACCCTTGTACACACTTGTACACCCTTGTACAAACTTGTGCACCCTTGTACACTTTTGTACACCCTTGTACACATTTGTACAACCTTGTACAAACTTGTACACACTTGTACAAACTTGTACACACTTGTACAACCTTGTACACACTTGTACATCCTTGTACACACTTGTACAACCTTGTACACACTTGTACAACCTTGTACACAATTGTAAAACATTGTACACACTTAAACAACCTTGTACAAACTTGTACACACTTGTATAAACTTTTACATCCTTGTACACATTTGTACACCCTTGTACACACTTGTACAACCTTGTACAAACCTGTAAACCCTTGTACACACTTGTACAAGCTTGTACACGATTGTACAAGCTTGTACACGATTGTACACCCTTGTACACACTTGTGAACCCTTGTACACACTTGTACAACCTTGTACACACTTGTACAACCTTGTACACACTTGTACAACCTTGTACACACTTGTACAACCTTGTACACACTTGTACAACTTTGTACACACTTGTACAACCTTGTACACACTTGTACAACCTTGTACAACCTACTACAAACTTGTACACACTTGTACAAACTTTTACATCCTTGTACACATTTGTACACCCTTGTACACACTTATACAAACTTGTACATTCTTGTACATACTTGTACACCCTTGTACACACTTGTACAAACTTGTACATTCTTGTACATACTTGTACACCCTTGTACACACTTGTACAACCTTGTACAAACCTGTAAACCCTTGTACAAGCTTGTACACACTTGTACAAACTTGTACACACTTGTACACCCTTGTACAAACTTGTGAACCTTTGTACACTTTTGTACACCCTTGTACACATTTGTACAACCTTGTACAAACTTGTACACACTTGAACAAACTTGTACACACTTGTACAACCTTGTACACACTTGTACAACCTTGTACACACTTGTACAACCTTGTACACACTTGTACAAGCTTGTACACACTTGTACTACCTTGTACATACTTGTACACCCTTGTACACACTTGTACAAACTTGTACATTCTTGTACATACTTGTACACCCTTGTACACACTTGTACACCCTTGTACACACTTGTACAACCTTGTACAAACCTGTAAACCCTTGTACAAGCTTGTACACACTTGTACAAACTTGTACACACTTGTACACCCTTGTACAAACTTGTGCACCCTTGTACACTTTTGTACACTCTTGTACACATTTGTACAACCTTGTACAAACTTGTACACACTTGAACAAACTTGTACACACTTGTACAACCTTGTACACACTTGTACAACCTTGTACACACTTGTACAACCTTGTACACACTTGTACAAGCTTGTACACACTTGTACAAGCTTGTACACACTTGTACTACCTTGTACACACTTGTACAACCTTGTACACACTTGTACAACCTTTTACACAATTGTAAAACCTTGTACACACTTGTACATTCTTGTACAAACTTGTACTTACTTGTACAACCTTGTACAAACTTGTACACACTTGTACAAACTTTTACATCCTTGTACACATTTGTACACCTTTGTACACACTTGTACAACCTTGTACAAACCTGTACACCCTTGTACACACTTGTACAAGCTTGTACACGATTGTACACCCTTGTACACACTTGTGCACCCTTGTACACACTTGTACACCCTTGTACACACTTGTACAACCTTTTACAAACTTGTACACACTTGTACAAACTTGAACATTCTTGTACATACTTGTACACCCTTGTAAACACTTGTACAACCTTGTACAAACTTGTACACACTTGTACACACTTGTACAAGCTTGTACACACTTGTACAAGCTTGTACACATTTGTACACCCTTGTACAAACTTGTGCACCCTTGTACACACTTGTACAACCTTGTACACACTTGTACAACCTTGTACACACTTGTACAACCTTGTACACACTTGTACAACCTTGTACACACTTGTACAACCTTGTAAAAACTTGTACAAGCTTGTACACACTTGTACAAGCTTGTACACACTTGTTCACCCTTGTACACACTTGTACAACCTTTTACAAACTTGTACACACTTGTACAAAATTGTACATTCTTGTACATACTTGTACATCTTTGTACACATTTGTACAACCTTGTACAAACCTGTACACCCTTGTACACACTTGTACAAGCTTGTACACACTTGTACACCCTTGTACAAACTTGTGCACCCTTGTACACTTTTGTACACCCTTGTACACATTTGTACAACCTTGTACAAACTTAAACACACTTGTACAAACATGTACACACTTGAACAAACTTGTACACACTTGTACAACCTTGTACACAATTGTAAAACCTTGTACACAATTGTAAAACCTTGTACACACTTGTACAACCTTGTACAAACCTGTACACCCTTGTACAAACTTGTACAAGCTTGTACACGATTGTACACTCTTGTACACACTTGTGCAACCTTGTACACACTTGTACAACCTTGTAAACACTTGTACAACCTTGTACAAACCTGTACACCCTTGTACACACTTGTACACCCTTGTACAAACTTGTGCACCCTTGTACACTTTTGTACACCCTTGTACACATTTGTACAACCTTGTACAAACTTGTACACACTTGTACAAACTTGTACACACTTGTACAACCTTGTACACACTTGTACAACCTTGTACACACTTGTACAACCTTGTACAACCTTGTACAAACTTGTACACACTTGTACAAACTTTTACATCCTTGTACACATTTGTACACCCTTGTACACACTTGTACAACCTTGTACACAATTGTACAAACTTGTACAACCATGTACACACTTGTACAACTTTGTACACACTTGTACAACCTTGTACACACTTGTACACCTTTGTACACACTTGTACAACCTTGTACACTATGATACAACCTTGTACACACTTGTACAACCTTGTACACACTTGTACAACCTTTTACAAACTTGTACACACTTGTACAAACTTGTACATTCTTTTGTACACCCTTGTAAACACTTGTACAACCTTGTACAAACCTGTACACCCTTGTACACACTTGTACAAGCTTGTACACACTTGTACAACCTTGTACACGTTTGTACAAGCTTGTACACACTTGTACAACCTTGTACACGTTTGTACAACCTTGTACACACTTGTACAACCTTGTACACACTTGTACAACCTTGTAAAAACTTGTACAAGCATGTACACGATTGTACACCCTTGTACACACTTGTGCACCCTTGTACACACTTGTACAACCTTGTACACACTTGTACAACCTTGTACACGTTTGTACAACCTTGTACACACTTGTACACCCTTGTACAAACTTGTGCACCCTTGTACACACTTGTACAACCTTGTACACAATTGTACAAACTTGTACAACCATGTACACACTTGTACAACTTTGTACACACTTGTACAACCTTGTACACACTTGTACACCTTTGTACACACTTGTACAACCTTGTACACTATGATACAACCTTGTACACACTTGTACAACCTTGTACACACTTGTACAACCTTTTACAAACTTGTACACACTTGTACAAACTTGTACATTCTTTTGTACAACCTTGTAAACACTTGTACAACCTTGTACAAACCTGTACACCCTTGTACACACTTGTACAAGCTTGTACACACTTGTACAACCTTGTACACGTTTGTACAAGCTTGTACACACTTGTACAACCTTGTACTCGTTTGTACAACCTTGTACACACTTGTACAACCTTGTACACACTTGTACAACCTTTTACAAACTTGTACACACTTGTACAAACTTGTACATTCTTTTGTACACCCTTGTACACACTTGTACAAGCTTGTACACACTTGTACAACCTTGTACACGTTTGTACAAGCTTGTACACACTTGTACAACCTTGTACACGTTTGTACAACCTTGTACACACTTGTACAACCTTGTACACACTTGTACAACCTTGTAAAAACTTGTACAAGCATGTACACGATTGTACACCCTTGTACACACTTGTGCACCCTTGTACACACTTGTACAACCTTGTACACACTTGTACAACCTTGTACACGTTTGTACAACCTTGTACACACTTGTACAACCTTGTACACACTTGTACAACCTTGTACACACTTGTACAACCTTGTAAAAACTTGTACAACCTTGTACACACTTGTACACCCTTGTACACACTTGTACAAGCTTGTACACACTTGTACAACCTTGTACACACTTGTTCACCCTTGTACACACTTGTACAACCTTTTACAAACTTGTACACACTTGTACAAAATTGTACATTCTTGTACATACTTGTACATCTTTGTACACATTTGTACAACCTTGTACAAACCTGTACACCCATGTACACACTTGTACAAGCTTGTACACACTTGTACACCCTTGTACAAACTTGTGCACCCTTGTACACTTTTGTACACCCTTGTACACATTTGTACAACCTTGTACAAACTTGAACACATGTGTACAAACATGTACACACTTGAACAACCATGTACACACTTGTACAACCTTGTACACACTTGTACAACCTTGTATACACTTGTACAACCTTGTACACGCTTGTACAACCTTGTACACACTTGTACAACCTTTTACACAATTGTAAAACCTTGTACACACTTGTACATTCTTGTACAAACTTGTACTTACTTGTACAACCTTGTACAAACTTGTACACACTTGTACAAACTTTTACATCCTTGTACACATTTGTACACCCTTGTACACACTTGTACAACCTTGTACAAACCTGTACACCCTTGTTCACACTTGTACAAGCTTGTACACGATTGTACACCCTTGTACACACTTGTGCACCCTTGTATACATTTGTACAACCTTGTACAAACTTGTACACAATTGTACAAACATGTACACACTTGTACAAACTTGTACACCCTTGTACACACTTGTACAACCTTGTACACACTTGTACAAACTTGTACACCCTTGTACACACTTGTACAACCTTGTACACACTTGTACAACCTTGTACACACTTGTACAACCTTGTACACAATTGTACAACCTTGTACAACCTTGTACACACTTGTACAACCTTGTACACACTTGTACAACCTTGTACACACTTGTACAACCTTGTACACACTTGTACAACCTTGTAAAAACTTGTACAACCTTGTACACACTTGTACAACCTTGTACACACTTGTTCACCCTTGTACACACTTGTACAACCTTTTACAAACTTGTACATACTTGTACAAAATTGTACATTCTTGTACATACTTGTACATCCTTGTACACATTTGTACAACCTAGTACAAACCTGTACACCATTGTACACACTTGTACAAGCTTGTACACACTTGTACACCCTTGTACAAACTTGTGCACCCTTGTACACTTTTGTACACCCTTGTACACATTTGTACAACCTTGTACAAACTTAAACACACTTGTACAAACATGTACACACTTGAACAACCATGTACACACTTGTACAACCTTGTACACACTTGTACAAGCTTGTACACACTTGTACAACCTTGTACACACTTATACAATCTTGTACAAACCTGTACACCCTTGTACACACTTGAACAACCATGTACACACTTGTACAACCTTGTACACACTTGTACAAGCTTGTACACACTTGTACAACCTTGTACACACTTATACAATCTTGTACAAACCTGTACACCCTTGTACACACTTGTACAAGCTTGTACACGATTGTACACTCTTGTACACACTTGTGCAACCTTGTACACACTTGTGCAACCTTGTACACACTTGTACAACCTTGTAAACACTTGTACAACCTTGTACACACTTGTTCAAGCTTGTACACACTTGTACAACCTTGTACAAACCTGTACACCCTTGTACACACTTGTACACCCTTGTACAAACTTGTGCACCCTTGTACACTTTTGTACACCCTTGTACACATTTGTACAACCTTGTACAAACTTGTACACACTTGTACAAACTTGTACACACTTGTACAACCTTGTACACACTTGTACATCCTTGTACACACTTGTACAACCTTGTACACACTTGTACAACCTTGTACACAATTGTAAAACATTGTACACACTTAAACAACCTTGTACAAACTTGTACACACTTGTATAAACTTTTACATCCTTGTACACATTTGTACACCCTTGTACACACTTGTACAACCTTGTACAAACCTGTAAACCCTTGTACACACTTGTACAAGCTTGTACACGATTGTACAAGCTTGTACACGATTGTACACCCTTGTACACACTTGTGAACCCTTGTACACACTTGTACAACCTTGTACACACTTGTACAACCTTGTACACACTTGTACAACCTTGTACACACTTGTACAACCTTGTACACACTTGTACAACTTTGTACACACTTGTACAACCTTGTACACACTTGTACAACCTTGTACAACCTACTACAAACTTGTACACACTTGTACAAACTTTTACATCCTTGTACACATTTGTACACCCTTGTACACACTTATACAAACTTGTACATTCTTGTACATACTTGTACACCCTTGTACACACTTGTACAAACTTGTACATTCTTGTACATACTTGTACACCCTTGTACACACTTGTACAACCTTGTACAAACCTGTAAACCCTTGTACAAGCTTGTACACACTTGTACAAACTTGTACACACTTGTACACCCTTGTACAAACTTGTGCACCCTTGTACACTTTTGTACACCCTTGTACACATTTGTACAACCTTGTACAAACTTGTACACACTTGAACAAACTTGTACACACTTGTACAACCTTGTACACACTTGTACAACCTTGTACACACTTGTACAACCTTGTACACACTTGTACAAGCTTGTACACACTTGTACTACCTTGTACATACTTGTACACCCTTGTACACACTTGTACAAACTTGTACATTCTTGTACATACTTGTACACCCTTGTACACACTTGTACACCCTTGTACACACTTGTACAACCTTGTACAAACCTGTAAACCCTTGTACAAGCTTGTACACACTTGTACAAACTTGTACACACTTGTACACCCTTGTACAAACTTGTGCACCCTTGTACACTTTTGTACACTCTTGTACACATTTGTACAACCTTGTACAAACTTGTACACACTTGAACAAACTTGTACACACTTGTACAACCTTGTACACACTTGTACAACCTTGTACACACTTGTACAACCTTGTACACACTTGTACAAGCTTGTACACACTTGTACAAGCTTGTACACACTTGTACTACCTTGTACACACTTGTACAACCTTGTACACACTTGTACAACCTTTTACACAATTGTAAAACCTTGTACACACTTGTACATTCTTGTACAAACTTGTACTTACTTGTACAACCTTGTACAAACTTGTACACACTTGTACAAACTTTTACATCCTTGTACACATTTGTACACCTTTGTACACACTTGTACAACCTTGTACAAACCTGTACACCCTTGTACACACTTGTACAAGCTTGTACACGATTGTACACCCTTGTACACACTTGTGCACCCTTGTACACACTTGTACACCCTTGTACACACTTGTACAACCTTTTACAAACTTGTACACACTTGTACAAACTTGAACATTCTTGTACATACTTGTACACCCTTGTAAACACTTGTACAACCTTGTACAAACTTGTACACACTTGTACACACTTGTACAAGCTTGTACACACTTGTACAAGCTTGTACACATTTGTACACCCTTGTACAAACTTGTGCACCCTTGTACACACTTGTACAACCTTGTACACACTTGTACAACCTTGTACACACTTGTACAACCTTGTACACACTTGTACAACCTTGTACACACTTGTACAACCTTGTAAAAACTTGTACAAGCTTGTACACACTTGTACAAGCTTGTACACACTTGTTCACCCTTGTACACACTTGTACAACCTTTTACAAACTTGTACACACTTGTACAAAATTGTACATTCTTGTACATACTTGTACATCTTTGTACACATTTGTACAACCTTGTACAAACCTGTACACCCTTGTACACACTTGTACAAGCTTGTACACACTTGTACACCCTTGTACAAACTTGTGCACCCTTGTACACTTTTGTACACCCTTGTACACATTTGTACAACCTTGTACAAACTTAAACACACTTGTACAAACATGTACACACTTGAACAAACTTGTACACACTTGTACAACCTTGTACACAATTGTAAAACCTTGTACACAATTGTAAAACCTTGTACACACTTGTACAACCTTGTACAAACCTGTACACCCTTGTACAAACTTGTACAAGCTTGTACACGATTGTACACTCTTGTACACACTTGTGCAACCTTGTACACACTTGTACAACCTTGTAAACACTTGTACAACCTTGTACAAACCTGTACACCCTTGTACACACTTGTACACCCTTGTACAAACTTGTGCACCCTTGTACACTTTTGTACACCCTTGTACACATTTGTACAACCTTGTACAAACTTGTACACACTTGTACAAACTTGTACACACTTGTACAACCTTGTACACACTTGTACAACCTTGTACACACTTGTACAACCTTGTACAACCTTGTACAAACTTGTACACACTTGTACAAACTTTTACATCCTTGTACACATTTGTACACCCTTGTACACACTTGTACAAACTTGTACATTCTTGTACATACTTGTACACCCTTGTACACACTTGTACAACCTTGTACAAACCTGTAAACCCTTGTACAAACTTGAAACAAGCATGTACACGATTGTACAAGCTTGTACACGATTGTACACCCTTGTACACACTTGTGCACCCTTGTACACCCTTGTACAACCTTGTACACACTTGTACAACCTTGTACACACTTGTACAACCTTGTACACACTTGTACAACCTTGTACACACTTGTACAACCTTGTACACACTTGTACAACCTTGTACAACCTTGTACAAACTTGTACACACTTGTACAAACTTTTACATCCTTGTACACATTTGTACATCCTTGTACACACTTGTACAAACTTGTACATTCTTGTACATACTTGTACACCCTTGTACACACTTGTACAAACTTGTACATTCTTGTACATACTTGTACACCCTTGTACACACTTGTACAACCTTGTACAAACCTGTAAACCCTTGTACAAGCTTGTACACACTTGTACAAGCTTGTACACACTTGTACACCCTTGTACAAACTTGTGCACCCTTGTACACTTTTGTACACCCTTGTACACATTTGTACAACCTTGTACAAACTTGTACACACTTGAACAAACTTGTACACACTTGTACAACCTTGTACACACTTGTACAACCTTGTACACACTTGTACAACCTTGTACACGCTTGTACAACCTTGTACACACTTGTACAACCTTTTACACAATTGTAAAACCTTGTACACACTTGTACATTCTTGTACAAACTTGTACTTACTTGTACAACCTTGTACAAACTTGTACACACTTGTACAAACTTTTACATCCTTGTACACATTTGTACACCCCTGTACACACCTGTACAACCTTGTACAAACCTGTACACCCTTGTACACACTTGTACAAGCTTGTACACGATTGTACACCCTTGTACACACTTGTGCACCCTTGTATACATTTGTACAACCTTGTACAAACTTGTACACAATTGTACAAACTTGTACACACTTGTACAAACTTGTACACCCTTGTACACACTTGTACAACCTTGTACACACTTGTACAAACTTGTACACCCTTGTACACACTTGTACAACCTTGTACACACTTGTACAACCTTTTACACACTTGTACAACCTTGTACACAATTGTACAACCTTGTACAACCTTGTACACACTTGTACAACCTTGTACACACTTGTACAACCTTGTAAAAACTTGTACAACCTTGTACACACTTGTACACCCTTGTACACACTTGTACAAGCTTGTACACACTTGTACAAGCTTGTACACACTTGTACAACCTTGTACACACTTGTTCACCCTTGTACACACTTGTACAACCTTTTACAAACTTGTACACACTTGTACAAAATTGTACATTCTTGTACATACTTGTACATCCTTGTACACATTTGTACAACCTAGTACAAATCTGTACACCATTGTACACACTTGTACAAGCTTGTACACACTTGTACACCCTTGTACAAACTTGTGCACCCTTGTACACTTTTGTACACCCTTGTACACATTTGTACAACCTTGTACAAACTTAAACACACTTGTACAAACATGTACACACTTGAACAACCATGTACACACTTGTACAACCTTGTACACACTTGTACAAGCTTGTACACACTTGTACAACCTTGTACACACTTGTACAACCTTGTACACACTTGTACAACCTTGTACACAATTGTAAAACCTTGTACACACTTGTACAACCTTGTACAAACCTGTACACCCTTGTACACACTTGTACAAGCTTGTACACGATTGTACACTCTTGTACACACTTGTGCAACCTTGTACACACTTGTGCAACCTTGTACACACTTGTACAACCTTGTAAACACTTGTACAACCTTGTACACACTTGTTCAAGCTTGTACACACTTGTACAACCTTGTACAAACCTGTACACCCTTGTACACACTTGTACACCCTTGTACAAACCTGTGCACCCTTGTACACTTTTGTACACCCTTGTACACATTTGTACAACCTTGTACAAACTTGTACACACTTGTACAAACTTGTACACACTTGTACAACCTTGTACACACTTGTACATCCTTGTACACACTTGTACAACCTTGTACACACTTGTACAACCTTGTACACAATTGTAAAACATTGTACACACTTAAACAACCTTGTACAAATTTGTACACACTTGTATAAACTTTTACATCCTTGTACACATTTGTACACCCTTCTACACACTTGTACAACCTTGTACAAACCTGTAAACCCTTGTACACACTTGTACAAGCTTGTACACGATTGTACAAGCTTGTACACGATTGTACACCCTTGTACACACTTGTGAACCCTTGTACACACTTGTACAACCTTGTACACACTTGTACAACCTTGTACACACTTGTACAACCTTGTACACACTTGTACAACCTTGTACACACTTGTACAACCTTGTACACACTTGTACAACCTTGTACAACCTACTACAAACTTGTACACACTTGTACAAACTTTTACATCCTTGTACACATTTGTACACCCTTGTACACACTTGTACAAACTTGTACATTCTTGTACATACTTGTACACCCTTGTACACACTTGTACAAACTTGTACATTCTTGTACATACTTGTACACCCTTGTACACACTTGTACAACCTTGTACAAACCTGTAAACCCTTGTACAAGCTTGTACACACTTGTACAAACTTGTACACACTTGTACACCCTTGTACAAACTTGTGCACCCTTGTACACTTTTGTACACCCTTGTACACATTTGTACAACCTTGTACAAACTTGTACACACTTGAACAAACTTGTACACACTTGTACAACCTTGTACACACTTGTACAACCTTGTACACACTTGTACAACCTTGTACACACTTGTACAAGTTTGTACACACTTGTACAACCTTGTACACACTTGTACAACCTTGTACACACTTGTACAACCTTTTACACAATTGTAAAACCTTGTACACACTTGTACATTCTTGTACAAACTTGTACTTACTTGTACAACCTTGTACAAACTTGTACACACTTGTACAAACTTTTACATCCTTGTACACATTTGTACACCCTTGTACACACTTGTACAACCTTGTACAAACCTGTACACCCTTGTACACACTTGTACAAGCTTGTACACGATTGTACACCCTTGTACACACTTGTGCACCCTTGTACACACTTGTACACCCTTGTACACACTTGTACAACCTTTTACAAACTTGTACACACTTGTACAAACTTGAACATTCTTGTACATACTTGTACACCCTTGTAAACACTTGTACAAGCATGTACACGATTGTACACCCTTGTACACACTTGTGCACCCTTGTACACACTTGTACAACCTTGTACACACTTGTACAACCTTTTACACAATTGTAAAACCTTGTACACACTTGTACATTCTTGTACAAACTTGTACTTACTTGTACAACCTTGTACAAACTTGTACACACTTGTACAAACTTTTACATCCTTGTTCACATTTGTACACCCTTGTACACACTTGTACAACCTTGTACAAACCTGTACACCCTTGTACAAACCTGTACACCCTTGTACAAACCTGTACACCCTTGTACACACTTGTACAAGCTTGTTCAAGATTGTACACCCTTGTACACACTTGTGCACCCTTGTACACACTTGTACACCCTTGTATACACTTGTACAACCTTTTACAAACTTGTACACACTTGTACAAACTTGTACATTCTTGTGCATACTTGTACACCCTTGTAAACACTTGTACAACCTTGTACAAACCTGTACACCCTTGTACACACTTGTACAAGCTTGTACACACTTGTACAAGCTTGTACACACTTGTACACCCTTGTACAAACTTGTGCACCCTTGTACACTTTTGTACACCCTTGTATACATTTGTACAACCTTGTACAAACTTGTACACAATTGTACAAACTTGTACACACTTGTACAAACTTGTACACCCTTGTACACACTTGTACAACCTTGTACACACTTGTACAACCTTGTACAAACCTGTACACCCTTGTACACACTTGTACAAGCTTGTACACGATTGTACACCCTTGTACACACTTGTGCACCCTTGTACACACTTGTACACCCTTGTACACACTTGTACAACCTTTTACAAACTTGTACACACTTGTACAAACTTGTACATTCTTGTACATACTTGTACACCCTTGTAAACACTTGTACAACCTTGTACAAACCTGTACACCCTTGTACACACTTGTACAAGCTTGTACACACTTGTACACCCTTGTACACACTTGTACAACCTTGTACACACTTGTACAACCTTGTACACAATTGTACAACCTTGTACAACCTTGTACACACTTGTACAACCTTGTACACACTTGTACAACCTTGTACACACTTGTACAACCTTGTACACACTTGTACACCTTTGTACACACTTGTTCAACCTTGTACACACTTGTACAACCTTGTACACACTTGTACAACCTTGTACACACTTGTACAACCTTGTACACACTTGTACACACTTGTACAAACTTGTACATTCTTGTACATACTTGTACTCCCTTGTAAACACTTGTACAACCTTGTACAAACCTGTACACCCTTGTACACACTTGTACAAGCTTGTACACACTTCTACAAGCTTGTACACACTTGTACACCCTTGTACAAACTTGTGCACCCTTGTACACTTTTGTACACCCTTGTATACATTTGTACAACCTTGTACAAACTTGTACACACTTGTACAAACTTGTACACACTTGTACAAACTTGTACACCCTTGTACACACTTGTACAACCTTGTACACACTTGTACAACCTTGTACACACTTGTGTCTAAGATGTCTTTTTATTTAGAGGGATGTCTTGTTTTTTAGAGGGTTGTCTTGTTTTTTAGAGGGTTTTCTTGTAATTTAGATGGGATGTCTTGTTATTTAGAGGGATGTCTTAATATTTAGCGGAATGTCTTGTTTATTAGAGGGATGTCTTGTTATTTAGAGGGATGTCTTGTTATTTAGAGAGATGTCTTGTTATTTAAAGGGATGTCTTAATATTTAGAGGGATGTCTTGTTATTTAGAGGGATGTCTTAATATTTAGAGGGATGTCTTGTTATTTGAAGGGATGTCTTAATATTTAGAGGGATGTCTTGTTATTTAGAGGGATGTCTTGTTATTTAGAGGGATGTCTTGTTTTTTAAAGGGTTGTCTTGTTATTTGGAGGGATGTCTTGTTTTTTAGAGGGTTGTCTTGTAATTTAGATGGGATGTCTTGTTATTTAGAGGGATGTCTTGTTATTTACAGGTATGTCTTGTTATTTAGAGGGATGTCTTAATATTTAGAGGAATGTCTTGTTATATAGATGGATGTCTTGTTATTTAGAGGGATGTCTTGATATTTAGAGGGATGTTTTGTTTTTTAGAGAGATGTCTTGTTATTTAAAGGGTTTTTTTTTGTTTTTTAGAGGGTTGTCTTGTTATTTGGAGGGATGTCTTGTTATTTAGATTGATGTCTTAATATTTAGAGGGATGTCTTGTTTTTTAGAGGGATGTCTTGTTATTTAGAGGGATGTCTTGTTATTTAGAGGGATGTCTTGTTATTAAGAGGGATGTCTTGTTATTTAGAGGGATGTCTTGTTATTTGAAGGGATGTCTTAATATTTAGAGAGATGTCTTGTTATTTAGAGGGATGTCTTGTTATTTAGAGGGATGTCTTGTTATTTAGAGTGATGTCTTCATATTTGGAGGGATGTTTTGTTATTTAGAGGGATGTCTTGTTATTTGGAGGGATGCTTGTTATTAAGAGGGATGTCTTATAATTTAGAGGGATGTTTCGTTATTTGGAGGTATGTCTTGTTATTTAGAGGGATGTCTTGTTATTTAGAGGGATGTCTTGGTATTTGGAGGGATGTCTAGTTATTTAGAGGGATGTCTTTTTATTTAGAGGGATGTCTTGTTATTTAGAGGGATGTCTTGTTATTTAGAGGGATGTCTTGTTATTTAGAGGGATGTCTTGTTATTTGAAGAGATGTCTTAATATTTAAAGGGATGTCTTGCTTTTTTGAGGGATTTCTTGTTATTTGGAGGGATGTCTTGTTATTTAGAGGGATGTCTTGTTATTTAGAGGAATGTCTTGTTATTTAAAAGGGATGTCTTGTTATTTAGAGGGATGTCTTGTTTTTTAGTGAGATGTCTTGTTATTTAGAGGGATGTCTTGTTATTTAGAGAGATGTCTTGTTATTTAAAGGGATGTCTTAATATTTAGAGGGATGTCTTGTTATTTAGAGGGATGTCTTAATATTTAGAGGGATGTCTTGTTATTTGGAGGGATGTCTTAATATTTAGAGGGATGTCTTGTTATTTAGAGGGATGTCTTGTTATTTAGAGAGATGTCTTGTTATTTAAAGGGATGTCTTAATATTTAGAGGGATGTCTTGTTATTTATAGGGATGTCTTAATATTTAGAGGGATGTCTTGTTTTTTGAAGGGATGTCTTAATATTTAGAGGGATGTCTTGTTATTTGGAGGGATGTCTTGTTTTTTAAAGGGTTGTCTTGTTATTTGGAGGGATGTCTTAATATTTAGAGGGATGTCTTAATATTTAGAGGGATGTCTTGGTATTTAGAGGGATGTCTTGTTATTTAGAGGGATGTCTTGTTATTTAGAGGGATGTCTTCTTATTTGGAGGGAAGTCTTGTTATTTGGAGGAATGTCTTGTTATTTAAAGGGATATCTTGTTATTTGGAGGGATGTCTTGTTATTTAGAGGGATGTCTTGCTATTTAGAGGGATGTCTTTTTATTTGGAGGGATGTCTTGTTATTTAGAGGGATGTCTTGTTATTTAGAGGAATGTCTTGTTATTTAAAAGGGATGTCTTGTTATTTAGAGGGACGTCTTGTTATTTAGTGGGATGTCTTGTTATTTAGAGGGATGTCTTGTTATTTAGAGAGATGTCTTGTTATTTAAAGGGATGTCTTAATATTTAGAGGGATGTCTTGTTATTTAGAGGGATGTCTTAATATTTAGAGGGATGTCTTGTTATTTGGAGGGATGTCTTAATATTTAGAGGGATGTCTTGTTATTTAGAGGGATGTCTTGTTATTTAGAGGGATGTCTTGTTTTTTAGAGGGTTGTCTTGTAATTTAGATGGGATGTCTTGTTATTTAGAGGGATGTCTTGTTATTTGGAGAGATGTCTTTTTATTTAGAGGGATGTCTTGTTTTTTAGAGGGTTGTCTTGTTATTTGGAGGGATGTCTTGTTTTTTAGAGGGTTGTCTTGTAATTTAGATGGGATGTCTTGTTATTTAGAGGGATGTCTTAATATTTAGCGGAATGTCTTGTTTATTAGAGGGATGTCTTGCTATTTAAAGGGATGTCTTTTTATTTGGAGGGATGTCTTGTTATTTAGAGGGATGTCTTGTTATTTAGAGGAATGTCTTGTTATTTAAAAGGGATGTCTTGTTATTTAGAGGGATGTCTTGTTATTTAGAGGGATGTCTTGTTATTTAGAGGGATGTCTTGTTATTTGAAGGGATGTCTTAATATTTAGAGGGATGTCTTGCTATTTTGAGGGATTTCTTGTTATTTGGAGGGATGTCTTGTTATTTAGAGGGATGTCTTGTTATTTAGAGGAATGTCTTGTTATTTAAAAGGGATGTCTTGTTATTTAGAGGGATGTCTTGTTATTTAGTGGGATGTCTTGTTATTTAGAGGGATGTCTTGTTATTTAGAGAGATGTCTTGTTATTTAAAGGGATGTCTTAATATTTAGAGGGATGTCTTGTTATTTAGTGGGATGTCTTAATATTTAGAGGGATGTCTTGTTATTTGGAGGGATGTCTTAATATTTAGAGGGATGTCTTGTTATTTAGAAGGATGTCTTGTTATTTAGAGAGATGTCTTGTTATTTAAAGGGATGTCTTAATATTTAGAGGGATGTCTTGTTATTTAGAGGGATGTCTTAATATTTAGAGGGATGTCTTGTTATTTGAAGGGATGTCTTAATATTTAGAGGGATGTCTTGTTATTTAGAGGGATGTCTTGTTATTTAGAGGGATGTCTTGTTTTTTAAAGGGTTGTCTTGTTATTTGGAGGGATGTCTTAATATTTAGAGGGATGTCTTGGTATTTAGAGGGATGTCTTGTTATTTAGAGGGATGTCTTGTTATTTAGAGGGATGTCTTCTTATTTGGAGGGAAGTCTTGTTATTTGGAGGAATGTCTTGTTATTTAGAGGGATATCTTGTTATTTGGAGGGATGTCTTGTTATTTAGAGGGATGTCTTGCTATTTAGAGGGATGTCTTTTTATTTGGAGGGATGTCTTGTTATTTAGAGGGATGTCTTGTTATTTAGAGGAATGTCTTGTTATTTAAAAGGGATGTCTTGTTATTTAGAGGGACGTCTTGTTATTTAGTGGGATGTCTTGTTATTTAGAGGGATGTCTTGTTATTTAGAGAAGATGTCTTGTTATTTAAAGGGATGTCTTAATATTTAGAGGGATGTCTTGTTATTTAGAGGGATGTCTTAATATTTAGAGGGATGTCTTGTTATTTGGAGGGATGTCTTAATATTTAGAGGGTTGTCTTGTTATTTAGAGGGATGTCTTGTTATTTAGAGGGATGTCTTGTTTTTTAAAGGGTTTTCTTGTTATTTGGAGGGATGTCTTAATATTTAGAGGGATGTCTTGGTATTTGGAGGGATGTCTTGTTATTTAGAGGGATGTCTTAATATTTAGCGGAATGTCTAGTTTATTAGAGGGATGTCTTGTTATTTAGAGGGATGTCTTGTTATTTAGAGGGATGTCTTAATATTTGGAGGGATGTCTTGTTATTTAGAGGGATGTCTTAATATTTAGAGGGATGTCTTGTTTTTTAGTGGGATGTCTTGTTATTTAGAGGGATGTCTTGTTATTTAGAGGGTTTTTTTGTTTTTTAGAGGGTTGTCTTTGTATTTGGAGGGATGTCTTGTTATTTAGATTGATGTCTTAATATTTAGAGGGATGTCTTGTTATTTAGAGGGATGTCTTGTTATTTGAAGAGATGTCTTAATATTTAAAGGGATGTCTTGCTTTTTTGAGGGATTTCTTGTTATTTGGAGGGATGTCTTGTTATTTAGAGGGATGTCTTGTTATTTAGAGGAATGTCTTGTTATTTAAAAGGGATGTCTTGTTATTTAGAGGGATGTCTTGTTTTTTAGTGAGATGTCTTGTTATTTAGAGGGATGTCTTGTTATTTAGAGAGATGTCTTGTTATTTAAAGGGATGTCTTAATATTTAGAGGGATGTCTTGTTATTTAGAGGGATGTCTTAATATTTAGAGGGATGTCTTGTTATTTGGAGGGATGTCTTAATATTTAGAGGGATGTCTTGTTATTTAGAGGGATGTCTTGTTATTTAGAGAGATGTCTTGTTATTTAAAGGGATGTCTTAATATTTAGAGGGATGTCTTGTTATTTATAGGGATGTCTTAATATTTAGAGGGATGTCTTGTTTTTTGAAGGGATGTCTTAATATTTAGAGGGATGTCTTGTTATTTGGAGGGATGTCTTGTTTTTTAAAGGGTTGTCTTGTTATTTGGAGGGATGTCTTAATATTTAGAGGGATGTCTTAATATTTAGAGGGATGTCTTGGTATTTAGAGGGATGTCTTGTTATTTAGAGGGATGTCTTGTTATTTAGAGGGATGTCTTCTTATTTGGAGGGAAGTCTTGTTATTTGGAGGAATGTCTTGTTATTTAAAGGGATATCTTGTTATTTGGAGGGATGTCTTGTTATTTAGAGGGATGTCTTGCTATTTAGAGGGATGTCTTTTTATTTGGAGGGATGTCTTGTTATTTAGAGGGATGTCTTGTTATTTAGAGGAATGTCTTGTTATTTAAAAGGGATGTCTTGTTATTTAGAGGGACGTCTTGTTATTTAGTGGGATGTCTTGTTATTTAGAGGGATGTCTTGTTATTTAGAGAGATGTCTTGTTATTTAAAGGGATGTCTTAATATTTAGAGGGATGTCTTGTTATTTAGAGGGATGTCTTAATATTTAGAGGGATGTCTTGTTATTTGGAGGGATGTCTTAATATTTAGAGGGATGTCTTGTTATTTAGAGGGATGTCTTGTTATTTAGAGGGATGTCTTGTTTTTTAGAGGGTTGTCTTGTAATTTAGATGGGATGTCTTGTTATTTAGAGGGATGTCTTGTTATTTGGAGAGATGTCTTTTTATTTAGAGGGATGTCTTGTTTTTTAGAGGGTTGTCTTGTTATTTGGAGGGATGTCTTGTTTTTTAGAGGGTTGTCTTGTAATTTAGATGGGATGTCTTGTTATTTAGAGGGATGTCTTAATATTTAGCGGAATGTCTTGTTTATTAGAGGGATGTCTTGCTATTTAAAGGGATGTCTTTTTATTTGGAGGGATGTCTTGTTATTTAGAGGGATGTCTTGTTATTTAGAGGAATGTCTTGTTATTTAAAAGGGATGTCTTGTTATTTAGAGGGATGTCTTGTTATTTAGAGGGATGTCTTGTTATTTAGAGGGATGTCTTGTTATTTGAAGGGATGTCTTAATATTTAGAGGGATGTCTTGCTATTTTGAGGGATTTCTTGTTATTTGGAGGGATGTCTTGTTATTTAGAGGGATGTCTTGTTATTTAGAGGAATGTCTTGTTATTTAAAAGGGATGTCTTGTTATTTAGAGGGATGTCTTGTTATTTAGTGGGATGTCTTGTTATTTAGAGGGATGTCTTGTTATTTAGAGAGATGTCTTGTTATTTAAAGGGATGTCTTAATATTTAGAGGGATGTCTTGTTATTTAGAGGGATGTCTTAATATTTAGAGGGATGTCTTGTTATTTGGAGGGATGTCTTAATATTTAGAGGGATGTCTTGTTATTTAGAGGGATGTCTTGTTATTTAGAGAGATGTCTTGTTATTTAAAGGGATGTCTTAATATTTAGAGGGATGTCTTGTTATTTAGAGGGATGTCTTAATATTTAGAGGGATGTCTTGTTATTTGAAGGGATGTCTTAATATTTAGAGGGATGTCTTGTTATTTAGAGGGATGTCTTGTTATTTAGAGGGATGTCTTGTTTTTTAAAGGGTTGTCTTGTTATTTGGAGGGATGTCTTAATATTTAGAGGGATGTCTTGGTATTTAGAGGGATGTCTTGTTATTTAGAGGGATGTCTTGTTATTTAGAGGGATGTCTTCTTATTTGGAGGGAAGTCTTGTTATTTGGAGGAATGTCTTGTTATTTAGAGGGATATCTTGTTATTTGGAGGGATGTCTTGTTATTTAGAGGGATGTCTTGCTATTTAGAGGGATGTCTTTTTATTTGGAGGGATGTCTTGTTATTTAGAGGGATGTCTTGTTATTTAGAGGAATGTCTTGTTATTTAAAAGGGATGTCTTGTTATTTAGAGGGACGTCTTGTTATTTAGTGGGATGTCTTGTTATTTAGAGGGATGTCTTGTTATTTAGAGAAGATGTCTTGTTATTTAAAGGGATGTCTTAATATTTAGAGGGATGTCTTGTTATTTAGAGGGATGTCTTAATATTTAGAGGGATGTCTTGTTATTTGGAGGGATGTCTTAATATTTAGAGGGTTGTCTTGTTATTTAGAGGGATGTCTTGTTATTTAGAGGGATGTCTTGTTTTTTAAAGGGTTTTCTTGTTATTTGGAGGGATGTCTTAATATTTAGAGGGATGTCTTGTTTTTTAGTGGGATGTCTTGTTATTTAGAGGGATGTCTTGTTATTTAGAGGGTTTTTTTGTTTTTTAGAGGGTTGTCTTTGTATTTGGAGGGATGTCTTGTTATTTAGATTGATGTCTTAATATTTAGAGGGATGTCTTGTTTTTTAGAGGGATGTCTTGTTATTTAGAGGGATGTCTTGTTATTTAGAGGGATGTCTTGTTATTTAGAGGGATGTCTTGTTATTTAGAGGGATGTCTTGTTATTTGAAGGGATGTCTTAATATTTAGAGAGATGTCTTGTTATTTAGAGGGATGTCTTGTTATTTAGAGGGATGTCTTAATATTTGGAGGGATGTCTTCATATTTGGAGGGATGTCTTGTTATTTAGAGGGATGTCTTGTTATTTGGAGGGATGCTTGTTATTAAGAGGGATGTCTTATAATTTAGAGGGATGTCTTGTTATTTGGAGGTATGTCTTGTTATTTAGAGGGATGTCTTGTTATTTAGAGGGATGTCTTGGTATTTGGAGGGATGTCTAGTTATTTAGAGGGATGTCTTTTTATTTAGAGGGATGTCTTGTTATTTAGAGGGATGTCTTGGTATTTGGAGGGATGTCAAGTTATTTAGAGGGATGTCTTTTTATTTAGAGGGATGTCTTGTTATTTAGAGGGATGTCTTGTTATTTAGAGGGATGTCTTGTTATTTGAAGGGATGTCTTAATATTTAGAGGGATGTCTTGCTATTTTGAGGGATTTCTTGTTATTTGGAGGGATGTCTTGTTATTTAGAGGGATGTCTTGTTATTTAGAGGAATGTCTTGTTATTTAGAGGGATGTCTTGTTATTAAGTGGGATGTCTTGTTATTTAGAGGGATGTCTTGTTATTTAGAGAGATGTCTTGTTATTTAAAGGGATGTCTTAATATTTAGAGGGATGTCTTGTTATTTAGAGGGATGTCTTAATATTTAGAGGGATGTCTTGTTATTTGGAGGGATGTCTTAATATTTAGAGGGATGTCTTGTTATTTAGAGGGATGTCTTGTTATTTAGAGAGATGTCTTGTTATTTAAAGGGATGTCTTAATATTTAGAGGGATGTCTTGTTATTTAGAGGGATGTCTTAATATTTAGAGGGATGTCTTGTTATTTGAAGGGATGTCTTAATATTTAGAGGGATGTCTTGTTATTTAGAGGGATGTCTTGTTATTTAGAGGGATGTCTTGTTTTTTAAAGGGTTGTCTTGTTATTTGGAGGGATGTCTTGGTATTTAGAGGGATTTCTTGTTATTTAGAGGGATGTCTTGTTATTTAGAAGGATGTCTTCTTATTTGGAGGGAAGTCTTGTTATTTGGAGGAATGTCTTGTTATTTAGAGGGATATCTTGTTATTTGGAGGGATGTCTTGTTATTTAGAGGGATGTCTTGCTATTTAGAGGGATATCTTGTTATTTAAAAGGGATGTCTTGTTATTTAGAGGGACGTCTTGTTATTTAGTGGGATGTCTTGTTATTTAGAGGGATGTCTTGTTATTTAGAGGGATGTCTTGTTATTTAAAGGGATGTCTTAATATTTAGAGGGATGTCTTGTTATGTAGAGGGATGTCTTAATATTTAGAGGGATGTCTTGTTATTTGGAGGGATGTCTTAATATTTAGAGGGATGTCTTGTTATTTAGAGGGATGTCTTGTTATTTAGAGGGATGTCTTGTTTTTTAAAGGGTTTTCTTGTTATTTGGAGGGATGTCTTAATATTTAGAGGGATGTCTTGGTATTTGGAGGGATGTCTTGTTATTTAGAGGGATGTCTTAATATTTAGCGTAATGTCTAGTTTATTAGAGGGATGTCTTGTTATTTAGAGGGATGTCTTGTTATTTAGAGGGATGTCTTAATATTTGGAGGGATGTCTTGTTATTTAGAGGGATGTCTTAATATTTAGAGGGATGTCTTGTTTTTTAGTGGGATGTCTTGTTATTTAGAGGGATGTCTTGTTATTTGGAGAGATGTCTTTTTATTTAGTTGGATGTCTTGTTTTTTAGAGGGTTGTCTTGTTATTTGGAGGGATGTCTTGTTTTTTCGAGGGTTGTCTTGTAATTTAGATGGGATGTCTTGTTATTTAGAGGGATGTCTTAATATTTAGCGGAATGTCTTGTTTATTAGAGGGATGTCTTGCTATTTAGAGGGATGTCTTTTTATTTGGAGGGATGTCTTGTTATTTAGAGGGATGTCTTGTTATTTAGAGGAATGTCTTGTTATTTAAAAGGGATGTCTTGTTATTTAGAGGGATGTCTTGTTATTTAGTGGGATGTCTTGTTATTTAGAGGGATGTCTTGTTATTTAGAGAGATGTCTTGTTATTTAAAGGGATGTCTTAATATTTAGAGGGATGTCTTGTTATTTAGAGGGATGTCTTGTTATTTAGAGGGATGTCTTGTTATTTAGAGAGATGTCTTGTTATTTAAAGGGATGTCTTAATATTTAGAGGGATGTCTTGTTATTTAGAGGGATGTCTTAATATTTAGAGGGATGTCTTGTTATTTGGAGGGATGTCTTAATATTTAGAGGGATGTCTTGTTATTTAGAGGGATGTCTTGTTATTTAGAGAGATGTCTTGTTATTTAAAGGGATGTCTTGCTATTTAGAGGGATATCTTTTTATTTGGAGGGATGTCTTGGTATTTAGAGGGATGTCTTGTTATTTAGAGGGATGTCTTGTTATTTAGAGGGATGTCTTCTTATTTGGAGGGAAGTCTTGTTATTTGGAGGAATGTCTTGTTATTTAGAGGGATATCTTGTTATTTGGAGGGATGTCTTGTTTTTTAAAGGGTTGTCTTGTTATTTGGAGGGATGTCTTAATATTTAGAGGGATGTCTTGGTATTTAGAGGGATGTCTTGTTATTTAGAGGGATGTCTTGTTATTTAGAGGGATGTCTTGTTATTTAGAGGGATGTCTTCTTATTTGGAGGGAAGTCTTGTTATTTGGAGGAATGTCTTGTTATTTAGAGGGATATCTTGTTATTTGGAGGGATGTCTTAATATTTAGAGGGATGTCTTGGTATTTAGAGGGATGTCTTGGTATTTGGAGGGATGTCTTGTTATTTAGAGGGATGTCTTAATATTTAGCGGAATGTCTAGTTTATTAGAGGGATGTCTTGTTATTTAGAGGGATGTCTTAATATTTAGAGGGATGTCTTGTTATTTGGAGGGATGTCTTAATATTTAGAGGGATGTCTTGTTATTTAGAGGGATGTCTTGTTATTTAGAGAGATGTCTTGTTATTTAAAGGGATGTCTTAATATTTAGAGGGATGTCTTGTTATTTAGAGGGATGTCTTGTTATTTAGAGGGATGTCTTCTTATTTGGAGGGAAGTCTTGTTATTTGGAGGAATGTCTTGTTATTTAGGGGGATATCTTGTTATTTGGAGGGATGTCTTGTTATTTAGAGGGATGTCTTGCTATTTAGAGGGATGTCTTTTTATTTGGAGGGATGTCTTGTTATTTAGAGGGATGTCTTGTTATTTAGAGGAATGTCTTGTTATTTAAAAGGGATGTCTTGTTATTTAGAGGGACGTCTTGTTATTTAGTGGGATGTCTTGTTATTTAGAGGGATGTCTTGTTATTTAGAGAAGATGTCTTGTTATTTAAAGGGATGTCTTAATATTTAGAGGGATGTCTTGTTATTTAGAGGGATGTCTTAATATTTAGAGGGATGTCTTGTTATTTGGAGGGATGTCTTAATATTTAGAGGGTTGTCTTGTTATTTAGAGGGATGTCTTGTTATTTAGAGGGATGTCTTGTTTTTTAAAGGGTTTTCTTGTTATTTGGAGGGATGTCTTAATATTTAGAGGGATGTCTTGGTATTTGGAGGGATGTCTTGTTATTTAGAGGGATGTCTTAATATTTAGCGGAATGTCTAGTTTATTAGAGGGATGTCTTGTTATTTAGAGGGATGTCTTGTTATTTAGAGGGATGTCTTAATATTTGGAGGGATGTCTTGTTATTTTGAGGGATGTCTTAATATTTAGAGGGATGTCTTGTTTTTTAGTGGGATGTCTTGTTATTTAGAGGGATGTCTTGTTATTTAGAGGGTTTTTTTGTTTTTTAGAGGGTTGTCTTGTTATTTGGAGGGATGTCTTGTTATTTAGATTGATGTCTTAATATTTAGAGGGATGTCTTGTTTTTTAGAGGGATGTCTTGTTATTTAGAGGGATGTCTTGTTATTTAGAGGGATGTCTTGTTATTTAGAGAGATGTCTTGTTATTTAAAGGGATGTCTTAATATTTAGAGGGATGTCTTGTTATTTAGAGGGATGTCTTGTTATTTAGAGGGATGTCTTGTTATTTAGAGAGATGTCTTGTTATTTAAAGGGATGTCTTAATATTTAGAGGGATGTCTTGTTATTTAGAGGGATGTCTTAATATTTAGAGGGATGTCTTGTTATTTGGAGGGATGTCTTAATATTTAGAGGGATGTCTTGTTATTTAGAGGGATGTCTTGTTATTTAGAGAGATGTCTTGTTATTTAAAGGGATGTCTTGCTATTTAGAGGGATATCTTTTTATTTGGAGGGATGTCTTGGTATTTAGAGGGATGTCTTGTTATTTAGAGGGATGTCTTGTTATTTAGAGGGATGTCTTCTTATTTGGAGGGAAGTCTTGTTATTTGGAGGAATGTCTTGTTATTTAGAGGGATATCTTGTTATTTGGAGGGATGTCTTGTTTTTTAAACGGTTGTCTTGTTATTTGGAGGGATGTCTTAATATTTAGAGGGATGTCTTGGTATTTAGAGGGATGTCTTGTTATTTAGAGGGATGTCTTGTTATTTAGAGGGATGTCTTGTTATTTAGAGGGATGTCTTCTTATTTGGAGGGAAGTCTTGTTATTTGGAGGAATGTCTTGTTATTTAGAGGGATATCTTGTTATTTGGAGGGATGTCTTGTTTTTTAAAGGGTTGTCTTGTTATTTGGAGGGATGTCTTAATATTTAGAGGGATGTCTTGGTATTTAGAGGGATGTCTTGGTATTTGGAGGGATGTCTTGTTATTTAGAGGGATGTCTTAATATTTAGCGGAATGTCTAGTTTATTAGAGGGATGTCTTGTTATTTAGAGGGATGTCTTAATATTTAGAGGGATGTCTTGTTATTTGGAGGGATGTCTTAATATTTAGAGGGATGTCTTGTTATTTAGAGGGATGTCTTGTTATTTAGAGAGATGTCTTGTTATTTAAATGGATGTCTTAATATTTAGAGGGATGTCTTGTTATTTAGAGGGATGTCTTAATATTTAGAGGGATGTATTGTTATTTGGAGGGATGTCTTAATATTTAGAGGGATGTCTTGTTATTTAGAGGGATGTCTTGTTATTTAGAGAGATGTCTTGTTATTTAAAGGGATGTCTTAATATTTAGAGGGATGTCTTGTTATTTAGAGGGATGTCTTAATATTTAGAGGGATGTCTTGTTATTTGAAGGGATGTCTTAATATTTAGAGGGATGTCTTGTTATTTAGAGGGATGTCTTGTTATTTAGAGGGATGTCTTGTTTTTTAAAGGGTTGTCTTGTTATTTGGAGGGATGTCTTAATATTTAGAGGGATGTCTTGGTATTTAGAGGGATGTCTTGTTATTTAGAGGGATGTCTTGTTATTTAGAGGGATGTCTTCTTATTTGGAGGGAAGTCTTGTTATTTGGAGGAATGTCTTGTTATTTAGAGGGATATCTTGTTATTTGGAGGGATGTCTTGTTATTTAGAGGGATGTCTTGCTATTTAGAGGGATGTCTTTTTATTTGGAGGGATGTCTTGTTATTTAGAGGGATGTCTTGTTATTTAGAGGAATGTCTTGTTATTTAAAAGGGATGTCTTGTTATTTAGAGGGACGTCTTGTTATTTAGTGGGATGTCTTGTTATTTAGAGGGATGTCTTGTTATTTAGAGAAGATGTCTTGTTATTTAAAGGGATGTCTTAATATTTAGAGGGATGTCTTGTTATTTAGAGGGATGTCTTAATATTTAGAGGGATGTCTTGTTATTTGGAGGGATGTCTTAATATTTAGAGGGTTGTCTTGTTATTTAGAGGGATGTCTTGTTATTTAGAGGGATATCTTGTTTTTTAAAGGGTTTTCTTGTTATTTGGAGGGATGTCTTAATATTTAGAGGGATGTCTTGGTATTTGGAGGGATGTCTTGTTATTTAGAGGGATGTCTTAATATTTAGCGGAATGTCTAGTTTATTAGAGGGATGTCTTGTTATTTAGAGGGATGTCTTGTTATTTAGAGGGATGTCTTAATATTTGGAGGGATGTCTTGTTATTTAGAGGGATGTCTTAATATTTAGAGGGATGTCTTGTTTTTTAGTGGGATGTCTTGTTATTTAGAGGGATGTCTTGTTATTTAGAGGGTTTTTTTGTTTTTTAGAGGGTTGTCTTGTTATTTGGAGGGATGTCTTGTTATTTAGATTGATGTCTTAATATTTAGAGGGGTGTCTTGTTTTTTAGAGGGATGTCTTGTTATTTAGAGGGATGTCTTGTTATTTAGAGGGATGTCTTGTTATTTAGAGGGATGTCTTGTTATTTAGGGGGATGTCTTGTTATTTGAAGGGATGTCTTAATATTTAGAGAGATGTCTTGTTATTTAGAGGGATGTCTTGTTATTTAGAGGGATGTCTTAATATTTGGAGGGATGTCTTCATATTTGGAGGGATGTCTTGTTATTTAGAGGGATGTCTTGTTATTTGGAGGGATGCTTGTTATTAAGAGGGATGTCTTATAATTTAGAGGGATGTCTTGTTATTTGGAGGTATGTCTTGTTATTTAGAGGGATGTCTTGTTATTTAGAGGGATGTCTTGGTATTTGGAGGGATGTCTAGTTATTTAGAGGGATGTCTTTTTATTTAGAGGGATGTCTTGTTATTTAGAGGGATGTCTTGGTATTTGGAGGGATGTCTAGTTATTTAGAGGGATGTCTTTTTATTTAGAGGGATGTCTTGTTATTTAGAGGGATGTCTTGTTATTTAGAGGGATGTCTTGTTATTTGAAGGGATGTCTTAATATTTAGAGGGATGTCTTGCTATTTTGAGGGATTTCTTGTTATTTGGAGGGATGTCTTGTTATTTAGAGGGATGTCTTGTTATTTAGAGGAATGTCTTGTTATTTAGAGGGATGTCTTGTTATTTAGTGGGATGTCTTGTTTTTTAAAGGGTTGTCTTGTTATTTGGAGGGATGTCTTGGTATTTAGAGGGATTTCTTGTTATTTAGAGGGATGTCTTGTTATTTAGAAGGATGTCTTCTTATTTGGAGGGAAGTCTTGTTATTTGGAGGAATGTCTTGTTATTTAGAGGGATATCTTGTTATTTGGAGGGATGTCTTGTTATTTAGAGGGATGTCTTGCTATTTAGAGGGATATCTTGTTATTTAAAAGGGATGTCTTGTTATTTAGAGGGACGTCTTGTTATTTAGTGGGATGTCTTGTTATTTAGAGGGATGTCTTGTTATTTAGAGGGATGTCTTGTTATTTAAAGGGATGTCTTAATATTTAGAGGGATGTCTTGTTATTTAGAGGGATGTCTTAATATTTAGAGGGATGTCTTGTTATTTGGAGGGATGTCTTAATATTTAGAGGGATGTCTTGTTATTTAGAGGGATGTCTTGTTATTTAGAGGGATGTCTTGTTTTTTAAAGGGTTTTCTTGTTATTTGGAGGGATGTCTTAATATTTAGAGGGATGTCTTGGTATTTGGAGGGATGTCTTGTTATTTAGAGGGATGTCTTAATATTTAGCGTAATGTCTAGTTTATTAGAGGGATGTCTTGTTATTTAGAGGGATGTCTTGTTATTTAGAGGGATGTCTTGTTATTTAGAGGGATGTCTTAATATTTGGAGGGATGTCTTGTTATTTAGAGGGATGTCTTAATATTTAGAGGGATGTCTTGTTTTTTAGTGGGATGTCTTGTTATTTAGAGGGATGTCTTGTTATTTGGAGAGATGTCTTTTTATTTAGTTGGATGTCTTGTTTTTTAGAGGGTTGTCTTGTTATTTGGAGGGATGTCTTGTTTTTTCGAGGGTTGTCTTGTAATTTAGATGGGATGTCTTGTTATTTAGAGGGATGTCTTAATATTTAGCGGAATGTCTTGTTTATTAGAGGGATGTCTTGCTATTTAGAGGGATGTCTTTTTATTTGGAGGGATGTCTTGTTATTTAGAGGGATGTCTTGTTATTTAGAGGAATGTCTTGTTATTTAAAAGGGATGTCTTGTTATTTAGAGGGATGTCTTGTTATTTAGTGGGATGTCTTGTTATTTAGAGGGATGTCTTGTTATTTAGAGAGATGTCTTGTTATTTAAAGGGATGTCTTAATATTTAGAGGGATGTCTTGTTATTTAGAGGGATGTCTTGTTATTTAGAGGGATGTCTTGTTATTTAGAGAGATGTCTTGTTATTTAAAGGGATGTCTTAATATTTAGAGGGATGTCTTGTTATTTAGAGGGATGTCTTAATATTTAGAGGGATGTCTTGTTATTTGGAGGGATGTCTTAATATTTAGAGAGATGTCTTGTTATTTAGAGGGATGTCTTGTTATTTAGAGAGATGTCTTGTTATTTAAAGGGATGTCTTGCTATTTAGAGGGATATCTTTTTATTTGGAGGGATGTCTTGGTATTTAGAGGGATGTCTTGTTATTTAGAGGGATGTCTTGTTATTTAGAGGGATGTCTTCTTATTTGGAGGGAAGTCTTGTTATTTGGAGGAATGTCTTGTTATTTAGAGGGATATCTTGTTATTTGGAGGGATGTCTTGTTTTTTAAAGGGTTGTCTTGTTATTTGGAGGGATGTCTTAATATTTAGAGGGATGTCTTGGTATTTAGAGGGATGTCTTGTTATTTAGAGGGATGTCTTGTTATTTAGAGGGATGTCTTGTTATTTAGAGGGATGTCTTCTTATTTGGAGGGAAGTCTTGTTATTTGGAGGAATGTCTTGTTATTTAGAGGGATATCTTGTTATTTGGAGGGATGTCTTAATATTTAGAGGGATGTCTTGGTATTTAGAGGGATGTCTTGGTATTTGGAGGGATGTCTTGTTATTTAGAGGGATGTCTTAATATTTAGCGGAATGTCTAGTTTATTAGAGGGATGTCTTGTTATTTAGAGGGATGTCTTAATATTTAGAGGGATGTCTTGTTATTTGGAGGGATGTCTTAATATTTAGAGGGATGTCTTGTTATTTAGAGGGATGTCTTGTTATTTAGAGAGATGTCTTGTTATTTAAAGGGATGTCTTAATATTTAGAGGGATGTCTTGTTATTTAGAGGGATGTCTTGTTATTTAGAGGGATGTCTTCTTATTTGGAGGGAAGTCTTGTTATTTGGAGGAATGTCTTGTTATTTAGAGGGATATCTTGTTATTTGGAGGGATGTCTTGTTATTTAGAGGGATGTCCTGCTATTTAGAGGGATGTCTTTTTATTTGGAGGGATGTCTTGTTATTTAGAGGGATGTCTTGTTATTTAGAGGAATGTCTTGTTATTTAAAAGGGATGTCTTGTTATTTAGAGGGACGTCTTGTTATTTAGTGGGATGTCTTGTTATTTAGAGGGATGTCTTGTTATTTAGAGAAGATGTCTTGTTATTTAAAGGGATGTCTTAATATTTAGAGGGATGTCTTGTTATTTAGAGGGATGTCTTAATATTTAGAGGGATGTCTTGTTATTTGGAGGGATGTCTTAATATTTAGAGGGTTGTCTTGTTATTTAGAGGGATGTCTTGTTATTTAGAGGGATGTCTTGTTTTTTAAAGGGTTTTCTTGTTATTTGGAGGGATGTCTTAATATTTAGAGGGATGTCTTGGTATTTGGAGGGATGTCTTGTTATTTAGAGGGATGTCTTAATATTTAGCGGAATGTCTAGTTTATTAGAGGGATGTCTTGTTATTTAGAGGGATGTCTTGTTATTTAGAGGGATGTCTTAATATTTGGAGGGATGTCTTGTTATTTAGAGGGATGTCTTAATATTTAGAGGGATGTCTTGTTTTTTAGTGGGATGTCTTGTTATTTAGAGGGATGTCTTGTTATTTAGAGGGTTTTTTTGTTTTTTAGAGGGTTGTCTTGTTATTTGGAGGGATGTCTTGTTATTTAGATTGATGTCTTAATATTTAGAGGGATGTCTTGTTTTTTAGAGGGATGTCTTGTTATTTAGAGGGATGTCTTGTTATTTAGAGGGATGTCTTGTTATTTAGAGAGATGTCTTGTTATTTAAAGGGATGTCTTAATATTTAGAGGGATGTCTTGTTATTTAGAGGGATGTCTTGTTATTTAGAGGGATGTCTTGTTATTTAGAGAGATGTCTTGTTATTTAAAGGGATGTCTTAATATTTAGAGGGATGTCTTGTTATTTAGAGGGATGTCTTAATATTTAGAGGGATGTCTTGTTATTTGGAGGGATGTCTTAATATTTAGAGGGATGTCTTGTTATTTAGAGGGATGTCTTGTTATTTAGAGAGATGTCTTGTTATTTAAAGGGATGTCTTGCTATTTAGAGGGATATCTTTTTATTTGGAGGGATGTCTTGGTATTTAGAGGGATGTCTTGTTATTTAGAGGGATGTCTTGTTATTTAGAGGGATGTCTTCTTATTTGGAGGGAAGTCTTGTTATTTGGAGGAATGTCTTGTTATTTAGAGGGATATCTTGTTATTTGGAGGGATGTCTTGTTTTTTAAACGGTTGTCTTGTTATTTGGAGGGATGTCTTAATATTTAGAGGGATGTCTTGGTATTTAGAGGGATGTCTTGTTATTTAGAGGGATGTCTTGTTATTTAGAGGGATGTCTTGTTATTTAGAGGGATGTCTTCTTATTTGGAGGGAAGTCTTGTTATTTGGAGGAATGTCTTGTTATTTAAAGGGATATCTTGTTATTTGGAGGGATGTCTTGTTTTTTAAAGGGTTGTCTTGTTATTTGGAGGGATGTCTTAATATTTAGAGGGATGTCTTGGTATTTAGAGGGATGTCTTGGTATTTGGAGGGATGTCTTGTTATTTAGAGGGATGTCTTAATATTTAGCGGAATGTCTAGTTTATTAGAGGGATGTCTTGTTATTTAGAGGGATGTCTTAATATTTAGAGGGATGTCTTGTTATTTGGAGGGATGTCTTAATATTTAGAGGGATGTCTTGTTATTTAGAGGGATGTCTTGTTATTTAGAGAGATGTCTTGTTATTTAAAGGGATGTCTTAATATTTAGAGGGATGTCTTGTTATTTAGAGGGATGTCTTAATATTTAGAGGGATGTCTTGTTATTTGGAGGGATGTCTTAATATTTAGAGGGATGTCTTGTTATTTAGAGGGATGTCTTGTTATTTAGAGAGATGTCTTGTTATTTAAAGGGATGTCTTAATATTTAGAGGGATGTCTTGTTATTTAGAGGGATGTCTTAATATTTAGAGGGATGTCTTGTTATTTGAAGGGATGTCTTAATATTTAGAGGGATGTCTTGTTATTTAGAGGGATGTCTTGTTATTTAGAGGGATGTCTTGTTTTTTAAAGGGTTGTCTTGTTATTTGGAGGGATGTCTTAATATTTAGAGGGATGTCTTGGTATTTAGAGGGATGTCTTGTTATTTAGAGGGATGTCTTGTTATTTAGAGGGATGTCTTCTTATTTGGAGGGAACTCTTGTTATTTGGAGGAATGTCTTGTTATTTAGAGGGATATCTTGTTATTTGGAGGGATGTCTTGTTATTTAGAGGGATGTCTTGCTATTTAGAGGGATGTCTTTTTATTTGGAGGGATGTCTTGTTATTTAGAGGGATGTCTTGTTATTTAGAGGAATGTCTTGTTATTTAAAAGGGATGTCTTGTTATTTAGAGGGACGTCTTGTTATTTAGTGGGATGTCTTGTTATTTAGAGGGATGTCTTGTTATTTAGAGAAGATGTCTTGTTATTTAAAGGGATGTCTTAATATTTAGAGGGATGTCTTGTTATTTAGAGGGATGTCTTAATATTTAGAGGGATGTCTTGTTATTTGGAGGGATGTCTTAATATTTAGAGGGTTGTCTTGTTATTTAGAGGGATGTCTTGTTATTTAGAGGGATGTCTTGTTTTTTAAAGGGTTTTCTTGTTATTTGGAGGGATGTCTTAATATTTAGAGGGATGTCTTGGTATTTGGAGGGATGTCTTGTTATTTAGAGGGATGTCTTAATATTTAGCGGAATGTCTAGTTTATTAGAGGGATGTCTTGTTATTTAGAGGGATGTCTTGTTATTTAGAGGGATGTCTTAATATTTGGAGGGATGTCTTGTTATTTAGAGGGATGTCTTAATATTTAGAGGGATGTCTTGTTTTTTAGTGGGATGTCTTGTTATTTAGAGGGATGTCTTGTTATTTAGAGGGTTTTTTTGTTTTTTAGAGGGTTGTCTTGTTATTTGGAGGGATGTCTTGTTATTTAGATTGATGTCTTAATATTTAGAGGGGTGTCTTGTTTTTTAGAGGGATGTCTTGTTATTTAGAGGGATGTCTTGTTATTTAGAGGGATGTCTTGTTATTTAGAGGGATGTCTTGTTATTTAGGGGGATGTCTTGTTATTTGAAGGGATGTCTTAATATTTAGAGAGATGTCTTGTTATTTAGAGGGATGTCTTGTTATTTAGAGGGATGTCTTAATATTTGGAGGGATGTCTTCATATTTGGAGGGATGTCTTGTTATTTAGAGGGATGTCTTGTTATTTGGAGGGATGCTTGTTATTAAGAGGGATGTCTTATAATTTAGAGGGATGTCTTGTTATTTGGAGGTATGTCTTGTTATTTAGAGGGATGTCTTGTTATTTAGAGGGATGTCTTGGTATTTGGAGGGATGTCTAGTTATTTAGAGGGATGTCTTTTTATTTAGAGGGATGTCTTGTTATTTAGAGGGATGTCTTGGTATTTGGAGGGATGTCTAGTTATTTAGAGGGATGTCTTTTTATTTAGAGGGATGTCTTGTTATTTAGAGGGATGTCTTGTTATTTAGAGGGATGTCTTGTTATTTGAAGGGATGTCTTAATATTTAGAGGGATGTCTTGCTATTTTGAGGGATTTCTTGTTATTTGGAGGGATGTCTTGTTATTTAGAGGGATGTCTTGTTATTTAGAGGAATGTCTTGTTATTTAGAGGGATGTCTTGTTATTTAGTGGGATGTCTTGTTATTTAGAGGGATGTCTTGTTATTTAGAGAGATGTCTTGTTATTTAAAGGGATGTCTTAATATTTAGAGGGATGTCTTGTTATTTAGAGGGATGTCTTAATATTTAGAGGGATGTCTTGTTATTTGGAGGGATGTCTTAATATTTAGAGGGATGTCTTGTTATTTAGAGGGATGTCTTGTTATTTAGAGAGATGTCTTGTTATTTAAAGGGATGTCTTAATATTTAGAGGGATGTCTTGTTATTTAGAGGGATGTCTTAATATTTAGAGGGATGTCTTGTTATTTGAAGGGATGTCTTAATATTTAGAGGGATGTCTTGTTATTTAGAGGGATGTCTTGTTATTTAGAGGGATGTCTTGTTTTTTAAAGGGTTGTCTTGTTATTTGGAGGGATGTCTTAGTATTTAGAGGGATTTCTTGTTATTTAGAGGGATGTCTTGTTATTTAGAAGGATGTCTTCTTATTTGGAGGGAAGTCTTGTTATTTGGAGGAATGTCTTGTTATTTAGAGGGATATCTTGTTATTTGGAGGGATGTCTTGTTATTTAGAGGGATGTCTTGCTATTTAGAGGGATATCTTGTTATTTAAAAGGGATGTCTTGTTATTTAGAGGGACGTCTTGTTATTTAGTGGGATGTCTTGTTATTTTGAGGGATGTCTTGTTATTTAGAGGGATGTCTTGTTATTTAAAGGGATGTCTTAATATTTAGAGGGATGTCTTGTTATTTAGAGGGATGTCTTAATATTTAGAGGGATGTCTTGTTATTTGGAGGGATGTCTTGTTATTTAAAAGGGATGTCTTGTTATTTAGAGGGATGTCTTGTTATTTAGTGGGATGTCTTGTTATTTAGAGGGATGTCTTGTTATTTAGAGAGATGTCTTGTTATTTAAAGGGATGTCTTAATATTTAGAGGGATGTCTTGTTATTTAGAGGGATGTCTTAATATTTAGAGGGATGTCTTGTTATTTGAAGGGATGTCTTAATATTTAGAGGGATGTCTTGTTATTTAGAGGGATGTCTTGTTATTTAGAGGGATGTCTTGTTTTTTAAAGGGTTGTCTTGTTATTTGGAGGGATGTCTTAATATTTAGAGGGATGTCTTGGTATTTAGAGGGATGTCTTGTTATTTAGAGGGATGTCTTAATATTTAGCGGAATGTCTAGTTTATTAGAGGGATGTCTTGTTATTTAGAGGGATGTCTTGTTATTTAGAGGGATGTCTTGATTTTTAGAGGGTTGTCTTGTTATTTGGAGGGATGTCTTGTTTTTTAGAGGGTTGTGTTGTAATTTAGATGGGATGTCTTGTTATTTAGAGGGATGTCTTGTTATTTACAGGTATGTCTTGTTATTTAGAGGGATGTCTTAATATTTAGAGGAATGTCTTGTTTTTTAGAGGGATGTCTTGTTATTTAGAGGGATGTCTTGTTATTTAGAGGGATGTCTTGTTATTTGAAGGGATGTCTTAATATTTAGAGAGATGTCTTGTTATTTAGAGGGATGTCTTGTTATTTAGAGGGATGTCTTGTTATTTAGAGGGATGTCTTCATATTTGGAGGGATGTCTTGTTATTTAGAGGGATGTCTTGTTATTTAGAGGGATGTCTTAATATTTAGCGGAATGTCTAGTTTATTAGAGGGATGTCTTGTTATTTAGAGGGATGTCTTGTTATTTAGAGGGATGTCTTAATATTTGGAGGGATGTCTTGTTATTTAGAGGGATGTCTTAATATTTAGAGGGATGTCTTGTTTTTTAGTGGGATGTCTTGTTATTTAGAGGGATGTCTTGTTATTTGGAGAGATGTCTTTTTATTTAGAGGGATGTCTTGTTTTTTAGAGGGTTGTCTTGTTATTTGGCGGGATGTCTTGTTTTTTAGAGGGTTGTCTTGGTATTTAGAGGGATGTCTTGTTATTTAGAGGGATGTCTTGTTATTTAGAGGGATGTCTTCTTATTTGGAGGAAAGTCTTGTTATTTGGAGGAATGTCTTGTTATTTAGAGGGATATCTTGTTATTTGGAGGGATGTCTTGTTATTTAGAGGGATGTCTTGCTATTTAGAGGGATATCTTTTTATTTGGAGGGATGTCTTGTTATTTAGAGGGATGTCTTGTTATTTAGAGGAATGTCTTGTTATTTAAAAGGGATGTTTTGTTATTTAGAGGGACGTCTTGTTATTTAGTGGGATGTCTTGTTATTTAGAGGGATGTCTTGTTATTTAGAGAGATGTCTTGTTATTTAAAGGGATGTCTTAATATTTAGAGGGATGTCTTGTTATTTAGAGGGATGTCTTAATATTTAGAGGGATGTCTTGTTATTTGGAGGGATGTCTTAATATTTAGAGGGATGTCTTGTTATTTAGAGGGATGTCTTGTTATTTAGAGGGATGTCTTGTTTTTTAAAGGGTTGTCTTGTTATTTGGAGGGATGTCTTAATATTTAGAGGGATGTCTCGGTATTTGGAGGGATGTCTTGTTATTTAGAGGGATGTCTTAATATTTAGCGGAATGTCTAGTTTATTAGAGGGATGTCTTGTTATTTAGAGGGATGTCTTGTTATTTAGAGGGATGTCTTAATATTTGGAGGGATGTCTTGTTATTTAGAGGGATGTCTTATTTGTACAACCTTGTACAAACTTGTACACACTTGTACAAACATGTACACACTTGTACAACCTTGTACACACTTGTACAACCTTGTACACACTTGTACAACCTCGTACACACTTATACAACCTTGTACACACTTGTACAACCTTGTACACAATTGTAAAACCTTGTACACACTTGTACAACCTTGTACACACTTGTACACCCTTGTACACACTTGTACAAAATTTTACATTCTTGTACATACTTGTACACCCTTGTACACACTTGTACAACCTTGTACAAACCTGTACACCCTTGTACACACTTGTACAAGCTTGTACACACTTGTACAAGCTTGTACACACTTGTACAACCTTGTACACACTTGTAAAACCTTTTACACAATTGTAAAACCTTGTACACACTTGTACATTCTTGTACAAACTTGTACTTACTTGTACAACCTTGTACAAACTTGTGCACCCTTGAACACTTTTGTACACCCTTGTACACATTTGTACAACCTTGTACAAACTTAAACACACTTGTACAAACATGTACACACTTGAACAACCTTGTACACACTTGTACAACCTTGTACACACTTGTACAAGCTTGTATACACTTGTACAACCTTGTACACACTTGTACAACCTTGTACACACTTGTACAAGCTTGTACACACTTGTACAACCTTGTACACACTTGTAAAACCTTTAACACAATTGTAAAACCTTGTACACACTTGTACATTCTTGTACAAACTTGTACTTACTTGTACAACCTTGTACAAACTTGTACACACTTGTACAAACTTTTACATCCTTGTATACATTTGTACACCCTTGTACACACTTGTACAACCTTGTACAAACCTGTACACCCTTGTACACACTTGTACAAGCTTGTACATGATTGTACACCCTTGTACACACTTGTGCACCCTTGTACACACTTGTACACCCTTGTACACACATGTACAACCTTTTACAAACTTGTACACACTTGTACAAACTTGTACATTCTTGTACATACTTGTACACTCTTGTAAACACTTGTACAAAATTGTACAAACCTGTACACCCTTGTACACACTTGTACAAGCTTGTACACACTTGTACAAGCTTGTACAAACTTGTGCACCCTTGTACACTTTTGTACACCCTTGTATACATTTGTACAAACTTGTACAAACTTGTACACACTTGTACAAACTTGTACACACTTGTACAAACTTGTACACCCTTGTACACACTTGTACAACCTTGTACACACTTGTACAACCTTGTACAAACCTGTACACCCTTGTACACACTTGTACAAGCTTGTACACGATTGTACACTCTTGTACACACTTGTGCAACCTTGTACACACTTGTACAACCTTGTACACACTTGTACAACCTTGTACACACTTGTTCAAGCTTGTACACACTTGTACAACCTTGTACACACTTGTACACCCTTGTACACACTTGTACAACCTTTTACAAACTTGTACACACTTGTACAAAATTGTACATTCTTGTACATACTTGTACACCCTTGTACACACTTGTACAACCTTGTACAAACCTGTACACCCTTGTGCACACTTGTACAAGCTTGTACACACTTGTACAAGCTTGTACACACTTGTACACCCTTGTACAAACTTGTGCACCCTTGTACACTTTTGTACACCCTTGTACACATTTGTACAACCTTGTACAAACTTGTACACACTTGTACAAACTTGTACACACTTGTACAAACTTGTGTACACTTGTACAACCTTGTACACACTTGTACAACCTTGTACACACTTGTACAACCTTGTACACACTTGTACAACCTCGTACACACTTGTACAACCTTGTACACACTTGTACAACCTTGTACACAATTGTAAAACCTTGTACACACTTGTACAACCTTGTACATACTTGTACACCCTTGTACACACATGTACAACCTTGTACAAACCTGTACACCCTTGTACACACTTGTACAAGCTTGTACACACTTGTACACCCTTGTACAAACTTGTGCACCCTTGAACACTTTTGTACACCCTTGTACACATTTGTACAACATTGTACAAACTTAAACACACTTGTACAAACATGTACACACTTGAACAACCTTGTACACACTTGTACAACCTTGTACACACTTGTACAAGCTTGTACACACTTGTACAACCTTGTACACACTTGTACAACCTTGTACACACTTGTACAACCTTGTACACACTTGTACAAGCTTGTACACACTTGTACAACCTTGTACACACTTGTACAACCTTTTACACAATTGTAAAACCTTGTACACACTTGTACATTCTTGTACAAACTTGTACTTACTTGTACAACCTTGTGAGCCGTGACTATTTCCACCGGGCGAATGTCACGACTCATGATCAATGGTTCAAGTGTTTTTTTTATAGTAGGCTAGTTCAGTGTTTCGTTGTCACTCCACGGCCCCCCGAACAAGGCTGTGGGTTTTGTTCTTATTACTTTTTCTCCGCCAGCAACTCATAGGTTGTGTGGCGTTGCTCGACTCCGGGTCGGCTCATTTTGGTTATCCGATTTCATCTTAAAGTTTGTGGCATGGTTTTAATGTTTATTGCCCCTTTTTGGTTCAAGAGGAGACAAACGTCGACCATGGAATAAATTTATCGCGCCACGCGCGCCTTTTGGGTGAGTTTTGCACATTTTTCTAAGGTTAGGATTGCCACATGTTGCACTAGGTTTGGAACCTAGTCTTGGGGTCGTGGAACCCTTTTGTTAGTTAGTTTCCCTGTTCTCTGTTGTTTTGTATAATTCAGGGCTTTGCCCGAAATGCTAGGCCTAGAATTGACTGAGAAATGTTTGTTGGAAAGCCGCTATTTGAGAGAAACTGCCAAGTCAGTTTTGGGTCCTTCTGACTGTTTTGTGGTAGGCCTAGGCTTACAAATTTTGCTCAGTAAATGTAATTGTCTTAGGCTACTACTCTGGTAGTCTTTTGTTTCTGTGTCCCGTACAATTTTTAGTGTTGTTTTGTCTTGTAAAATGTTCAGTTTGTGTTACCCAGTCAAGTAAGGTTAAAGTCTTTTATTTTGCTTTGTCCTTGCCAAACTAGTTAAATTAAGTTGAATTAACTGCTCTTAAAGCTCCCCAGAAAGTTTGAGTCATTTTACTCAAGTTTTAAGAAAGTTATGAGGAATTAAGAGTTTGGCAATTCTCCATTCAGGTTTGAACTGGGTAACCAAAAGGCCCACTGGTTTCAGCCTTTGAGTTAAGGTTTGGAATGGTCTGGAGAAGCTGCTGGAACATTTTCCCCAGCTTTTGAGACCATTCCGAACAAATTCGGATCACAACTTTTGGAGAAATTAGCAAAAATACATGAGTCGTTGCGTTAGGCCTAAAGCAGTGAAATATTGGAACTAAATGTAAAGGGTGAAAGATGTGACAGTGAACCTTGCGGATATGGACTCAGTCTATTATTCTTACTACTGTGTTTCCTGGGTTTTGTCACTCAGGGCCTGTGAGGAGGACATGAAGCAGACCCGAGCTATTTTGGTGGAGAGGAAGTTTGTTTCGCCTTGCTGTCTCTGGGATTATGGCCTACCTCTCCGTTCTGCTCGTTTTCCCCTCCCGTGCTGCTCGCCTAGGAGATGGACCTTCTACTGGTAGCAGAGAAGCTTTTCCTACTTGGGGCCAATCTTTTGGACTTTGGGATGCCCCCTCTCTGCCCAGTTTCATCGCCCCTCCACCTAGTGACTGAGATGCCCTAGACAGTTACCGCCTAGTTACCGCAAGTTACTACTGTTGTTATTTAGTGTCATTTATTGTTGATTAATTTTTAGATGTTTATATCAAGATTTAAAGCCTATTCATTGTTATTCCTTTTAAATTTTAAATTCATTAGCCTATTTGTTGATATTTTAAATTTTATTAATTTTTTACATATTCTATTAAATTTTCAATTTTGGGGCCCCTAAATTTTCTATAGTTACCATGAAATGAATTTATTAAAAGAGTCATTAGATATTTCATTGTTGTAATTTGTTAATTTAAAGGTTAAAACTGATTAAATTTACTTTGACTGAAATTAGCCTATTTTGAATTTTTTTTAAATTAATGTTTGTGAGTGAGTAGGTCAGAGTGGTATCAAAATTTTTTAAAGTTTTATTGAGAGTATTTAATTCATGTATTATTGTTAATTATTGTTGTGTTATTCTTTTAAAATGGTTAATTACAGCTCGTTTCTCTCAAATGGCGTGTTGTTCTTGAGCCTCCATCCATGGTTCTTATTTTGTTGAGTAAAGTTTTGTGAGCCGCTCCTCGGGCCTGCGCATGGATCACGCTTCCATTTCGTTAGTCTGGGTGCAGGCGTGAGGGCATGGTTCATCTGGTAGCAGAGCGTGGTTAGTGGGTTGCGTCCTGGGTGCCTTGTCGTGAAACTTGGTTTCACGACTCGGATACTTAGAGATGCGATCACTGTCCGCGTTCTGTTTTGTTTTGTTTTGAAGAGCCGTGGATGGATTGGTTTCTTGGAAATGTTCTGGCCTGGCAGTTTTGGAAAAAGGTCGTGTTGTTGTTGTGGTGGGGCGTAAACACATTTTATTAGGAGCTCGCCCTTTGGCCGAGGCACCGGGTGGAATCGGTGGTAATGACTTGCATCCTTCGGGAGCAAGAGTGTCAAAAGCATGGTCATGTGTCAAAAAAAAAAAAAAAAAAAAAAAAAAAAAAAAAGGTTTGTGTGTACACCCCATCACACAAGTGTTAGGTGTTGTCTAGTGTATGTATCGGTGTATGTTTGTGTGTGTGTACGTTCGTGGGTCATTTGTTGTTGTTTTTTCTTGCGGTACTTGCGGTATGAATGGGCAGGTTCTTCTTTTGGGCCCCATCAGGTGCGCAGGCATCAACGTCCAGAAGCCTTAGGAATTAAATTTCTGTGTTTGTTTTGTGAAAAAATTTTGTTGTCTGTTTTGAGTCAAGTACTGGTTGAGACTCGGTATGGCGTCAATTGTGCCGGAATATTTGAGGAAGCCGGAGCTGGTGTACGAGGTGCGGTCCCGGGGGGAGACTCCTGGAACTGATGTACGCACTTTGCGTACACAGTTCAGACAAATTGCTAGCATGCCTCAAGCTTGGGTTGAGTCGCTCAGTTTGGATGAGGAACTGGAGGCATGTAAGGAGAGGATGGAAGAGCTAAGTGGGGAAATTAATAGTTGGAGTAGTTTGCCTATGGGCTCAGCTAAGGGTTCGGCTATCACACAGCTGACGCACTGGCGTAAGCGTCTACTCTTGGTTTTGGGGCAACCTGAAATCCAAGATGAGGACAAGAGCTGGGTGGAAGCCAGAATTCTTGAGCTGGAAGGAATTTTGGAGAGTATTAAGGCAGGAAAGTCTGTCAAAGAGAAAGTCGAAATTTTTGAAGACAACCGTTCTTTGGAAATTTCAAACGAAGTGCCAAGGTCTGTTGTTGAAGTTGTGGCTCCAGTGGGTACCCCCCAGGCTCCGCCTACGCCAAGTACACTGCTCCAGTTGCCTGCAAATGTTCAAATGTCAAATGCAAATGTCACACCGTCCCCCTCTCACACGTCCACCTTGGCTGCGGCTACGCTGAATGTCCAGTCCCCATCTCCCTTTCCTTCTCAAGTTCATAGTTCCCCTTCCATCTCTAACTCCTTTGGCAAACTTCCCCATCCCCTTGCCTCTGTCCTGAGTGGTTTCCGGCCGGTGGACGGGTTAGATGTGAATGGTCTTTGTTTTTTTCTGGAGAGTGTTTTGCGCATGCGTGAATACCCTGGCATGTCAGACGCAACTTTGATGGAACTCATTGCTCCATACTGTCTGAAACCGTTGGGGGACAGATTGCTTGATTGTTTGCGCAGAGGCGTCACCTTTGATGTTTTTCATAAAGAAGTTTTGGAGCTTTTCATGCCCCGTCGGGTCATGGAGAAGCTGAAAGTTGAGAGAGTTTTTCGTCCTCAGCAGCCAGCCGAGTCTCTCAGCCAGTACGTGGGGGACATTCGCACGGTGGAAAGGGTCTTGCGTTTGGGGATCAGTGAGCTTGAACTCATTGACATTGTGCTTCAGGGGTTGAAGCCTGAGGAACGCTCCCGTCTGGTTTTTGCACCACGGCCTGCATCTTTTGCGGATCTGGACAGACTTTCCATCCTTTCTAGATCTGTCCAGGACGCTGATTTTCAGAGAGACCAAGCGACGGGGCATCTTCCCCTAGCTGGTCATCATGCTGTCGTAGCACCCGTGGGGTTGGGTCCTGAACCGCCGCAGTGGCAGAGGCAACCTGTCGTTTGTTTTGGTTGTGGGCAACCAGGTCACATTCGGCGGCATTGCCGTCAAGGTGGAAATTTTGGACGTGGTCCAAAAAACTAGTTTGCTCACAGGAGGAAAAATTGCCCAATCCTTCCTGTGAGGTTGTTGGTGATAATGTAAAGGGCAATAATTCGAAAGTTTTTTCAAGTAAGTCAAAGTTTAAGTTAAAGTCAGTTAATCTTTCTGTTGCCTCCCCTTCTGGGAGTGTTGTGCCTGTGACCGAGCCTCTGCTGCGGGGGATTGCGGGCCTTGCTACCATGGGCGTGAAAGCGGCGCGCTCAACTTGCCCACGTCTCAACATCTTCATAGGTTCCACGGTGCAGAAGGCCCTAGTGGATTCTGGGTCAGCCCGTTGCCTCATTTCCTTGTCCCTTTTTGTAAAACTTGAATTGTCTGGGCTTATCAAGCAAGTTGAGCGAAAAACCCCTATCTGCTGGACTGCGTCAAATTCACCCCTTCCCATCATCTATGAAGCCCGTTTCAAGTTCAAAATTGAACATCTTTCTTGGGTTTGGAGTTTTTGGGTGGCTAAGGACCTTTGTTTCCCTGTCATTTTGGGAGCGGATTTTATCAAGCACACTGGCCTAATTTTGGATTTAGGCAGAGGTCAGTGTTTTTTCCGATTTGCGAGACGGGTATTAATATCTTTTGCTGATGAAATTGGTGGTGGTGCTGCGGTAGTCGAGCCTGAGATACCCAGCAAGCCAACAATTGATCCGTTAGGGCATCTGACTACTTGCGAGGCTGAAGCCATCAGAACCTTGTGTTCTCGTTTCCCAGATGTGCTGACGCCAAAGCTTGGAGTCACTAACCTGTTAGAGTACGAGATTCGTCTAACAGATACCCGTCCCGTTCGCTCTCACCCATACAAATTAGCTCCACCCAAAATGGAAACTCTCAGAAAAATCATTGACGAACTTCTGGAAAATGGTGTCATTGAACCTTCCCGTTCGAGCTACGCTAGTCCAGCCTTTCTCGTCCCAAAACCCAATGGCAAGTCCCGAATGGTTTTGGACTATCGCAAATTGAATGCGCAAATTGAAATCGACTCTGTGCCTCTCCCCGATTTGCATTCTGCGTTTGATTGGTTCGGTAAGGCCAAGTATTTTTCTGTTTTTGATCTGAATCAGGCCTATCATCAGATTCCTTTGAAACCTGAGTCTCGACCTCTCACTGCTTTCTGCGTTCCGTGGAATTTGTATCAGTTCACAAGAGTTCCGATGGGTCTTGCTGTGGGGGCCCAGACTCTCACCAGACTCCTTGATTCCATCTTTCATGATGTCAAGTTCAAGTTTGTGTTCAATTACCTCGACGATCTCTTGGTGTACAGTGAGAGCTTTGAAGATCACCTGATTCATCTTGAAGAAGTCATGAGTAGATTGAATAGGGCTGGCCTTACCGTGAATCCTGACAAGGTTAGTTTTGCAAAGCCGGAAATTTCGTTCCTTGGTCATCTTATCTCTCATAGAGGCGTCTGCATCGACCCCGCTAGAACCCAGGCTATCAGGGAGTTTCCTCCTCCCAGAGATGTCAAGGGTATTGCTAGGTTCATCGGCATGGTAGGTTTTTACCGACGCTTCATACCCAATGTTGCTGAATTGGCGGCTCCTCTCAATGAGCTTCGGAAGAAGGGCGCCAAGTTTGTCTGGGGTGAAGCGCAGCAGACGTCTTTTGACCTTCTCAAGGAGGCTATCATGCAGCCCCCTGTTTTGGCGATGCCGGATTTCAATCAAAACTTTGTCTTGCAAACAGATGCTTCCTCCGTCGCAATTGCGGCTGTGTTGTCACAAGAGGTGGATGGTGTTAGGCAGCCAATTGCGTACGCCTCACGCACTTTGAGTCCCTGCGAAAAGAAAAGCTCTTCTGTGTATGAACTCGAGTGTTTGGCTGTCGTGTTTGGAGTCAATAAATTCAGACGCTTTTTGGAGCACAAAGAGTTTTTATTGGAAACCGACAACCAGGCACTCTCGTGGCTTCTTGCACATCCACGCCAGCTTGGGAAAATTGGTCGTTGGGTTGTCCAAATATCGTCCCTTAAGTTCCAAGTGCAACACGTTCGAGGCACTCAGAATGTGATTGCGGACACACTATCTAGGATGTACCATTCACCCGACGATCCTCCTTCTGACCAAGAGCAACCGGGTTGTGCCGTGCTCTTGGAGTTTCCACTCGCCTTTTCTGATTTCATTCCCCATCAGCTGAAGGATCCTGAGCTGGCAAAGATCATTGGTGAGCTTCAAAATGGGGGAACCCACCCCCCATATTTTCTGTCCCAGGGTGCCCTTTGCTGCCGCGCTCGGCAGCGAGGTAAACCTAAAGTTGTGCTGCCTAGTCTTCTAATCCCTATGGTCTTTGAGTATTTTCATTCTTCTCCTGTGGGTGGGCATCTAGGTATCCACAAGACCATTGCGAAGGTTAGGGAAATGTTCATCTGGAAGGGTATGGATCGGGATCTTGCTGCTAGGGTGCGTTCTTGTCAAACGTGCTCACTGAGCAAGCCCGCTCAAAACTCTAAGTTTGGTTTGTTGTCATCTGAGGTGGCGGAAAGACCTTTGGAGAAGGTTTTCATTGACTATGTAGGGCCTCTCCCGCGTAGCAAGTCAGGAAATAAGTTCCTACTTGTTTGTGTGGATGCCTTCTCCAAGTTTTGTTGGCTTTTCCCCTTAAGGAATGCCACTGCACAGCTCACCGTGCAGGTACTTCGAACTCACCTCTTCCAACATTTTGGAATACCCGCCACCATTGTTTCCGACAACGGAACACAGTTTGTTTCCCATCTGTTCAAAAGAATGTGCTTTGGGCACGGAATCCGCCATGTGACTACTTCCCCTTACTATCCACAGCCTTCTCATGCTGAAAGGTTCAATCGCAATCTTCGTTCCGCTCTCATAGCTTTCCATGCTGACAAGCAGACCACCTGGGATCAGGAACTCCCTTGGCTTCAGTTTGCTTTCAATACTGCTCACCATGAGAGTCACAAGGCGGTCCCTTTCGAGCTGTTTCTAGGCTATCCGCCTAACAACCCGTTAGCGAATGTGTGGGGAATTGGCGACCTTCTGCCACCTCCTGGTGCGGCTGATGTCAAGGCAACTTGGCAAGCGGCCAGGAGAAACTTGATCAGAGCTAGGGAATTGGTCCGGAGGAAGCACAATCGTGGTAGAGTAGACAACCCTTTCCAGGTGGGGGATTTGGTGTTTTGTAAAGCTCATCCGGCCAGTTCGGCTGTGGACAAGAGAGCTGCCAAGTTGTGTCATCGGTGGTCAGGTCCCCACCGCATCCTGAGGTTTTTGACGCCTGTCACGGCGGAGCTTGGAGATCCGCGGACTGGAAAAGTGTTCCGGAGGGCGCACATTTCTCATCTCAAGCCCTTCCGCGGAACTCTTCCGTAGGCAATTTTCCTTCCTCTTGTGTCTGGGTGGGAAGTGCACTGGGCCAGAGAACCTGATCACTTCTCCTGTCCCCTGTGTTCTGCGAAGGAATTTCCCTCACAAAATTTTCCAGCTCTGGCCAGAGCAAACCCTGGGGGTGAGTTTTCCCCTCAGTTTGGAAGTCCCTTGGCGTTCCCCACCACAGACACCTGAGTTGTCTTTCAGGTCAATTTCTTTTCAGGAAGTGGGGGAGAGGCTTGTTTGTTTGTCCCTTTTGGAGAGGAGTGTCCTCTTTTGGGGAGGGAGGTTGAGCCGTGACTATTTCCACCGGGCGAATGTCACGACTCATGATCAATGGTTCAAGTGTTTTTTTTATAGTAGGCTAGTTCAGTGTTTCGTTGTCACTCCACGGCCCCCCGAACAAGGCTGTGGGTTTTGTTCTTATTACTTTTTCTCCGCCAGCAACTCATAGGTTGTGTGGCGTTGCTCGACTCCGGGTCGGCTCATTTTGGTTATCCGATTTCATCTTAAAGTTTGTGGCATGGTTTTAATGTTTATTGCCCCTTTTTGGTTCAAGAGGAGACAAACGTCGACCATGGAATAAATTTATCGCGCCACGCGCGCCTTTTGGGTGAGTTTTGCACATTTTTCTAAGGTTAGGATTGCCACATGTTGCACTAGGTTTGGAACCTAGTCTTGGGGTCGTGGAACCCTTTTGTTAGTTAGTTTCCCTGTTCTCTGTTGTTTTGTATAATTCAGGGCTTTGCCCGAAATGCTAGGCCTAGAATTGACTGAGAAATGTTTGTTGGAAAGCCGCTATTTGAGAGAAACTGCCAAGTCAGTTTTGGGTCCTTCTGACTGTTTTGTGGTAGGCCTAGGCTTACAAATTTTGCTCAGTAAATGTAATTGTCTTAGGCTACTACTCTGGTAGTCTTTTGTTTCTGTGTCCCGTACAATTTTTAGTGTTGTTTTGTCTTGTAAAATGTTCAGTTTGTGTTACCCAGTCAAGTAAGGTTAAAGTCTTTTATTTTGCTTTGTCCTTGCCAAACTAGTTAAATTAAGTTGAATTAACTGCTCTTAAAGCTCCCCAGAAAGTTTGAGTCATTTTACTCAAGTTTTAAGAAAGTTATGAGGAATTAAGAGTTTGGCAATTCTCCATTCAGGTTTGAACTGGGTAACCAAAAGGCCCACTGGTTTCAGCCTTTGAGTTAAGGTTTGGAATGGTCTGGAGAAGCTGCTGGAACATTTTCCCCAGCTTTTGAGACCATTCCGAACAAATTCGGATCACAACTTTTGGAGAAATTAGCAAAAATACATGAGTCGTTGCGTTAGGCCTAAAGCAGTGAAATATTGGAACTAAATGTAAAGGGTGAAAGATGTGACAGTGAACCTTGCGGATATGGACTCAGTCTATTATTCTTACTACTGTGTTTCCTGGGTTTTGTCACTCAGGGCCTGTGAGGAGGACATGAAGCAGACCCGAGCTATTTTGGTGGAGAGGAAGTTTGTTTCGCCTTGCTGTCTCTGGGATTATGGCCTACCTCTCCGTTCTGCTCGTTTTCCCCTCCCGTGCTGCTCGCCTAGGAGATGGACCTTCTACTGGTAGCAGAGAAGCTTTTCCTACTTGGGGCCAATCTTTTGGACTTTGGGATGCCCCCTCTCTGCCCAGTTTCATCGCCCCTCCACCTAGTGACTGAGATGCCCTAGACAGTTACCGCCTAGTTACCGCAAGTTACTACTGTTGTTATTTAGTGTCATTTATTGTTGATTAATTTTTAGATGTTTATATCAAGATTTAAAGCCTATTCATTGTTATTCCTTTTAAATTTTAAATTCATTAGCCTATTTGTTGATATTTTAAATTTTATTAATTTTTTACATATTCTATTAAATTTTCAATTTTGGGGCCCCTAAATTTTCTATAGTTACCATGAAATGAATTTATTAAAAGAGTCATTAGATATTTCATTGTTGTAATTTGTTAATTTAAAGGTTAAAACTGATTAAATTTACTTTGACTGAAATTAGCCTATTTTGAATTTTTTTTAAATTAATGTTTGTGAGTGAGTAGGTCAGAGTGGTATCAAAATTTTTTAAAGTTTTATTGAGAGTATTTAATTCATGTATTATTGTTAATTATTGTTGTGTTATTCTTTTAAAATGGTTAATTACAGCTCGTTTCTCTCAAATGGCGTGTTGTTCTTGAGCCTCCATCCATGGTTCTTATTTTGTTGAGTAAAGTTTTGTGAGCCGCTCCTCGGGCCTGCGCATGGATCACGCTTCCATTTCGTTAGTCTGGGTGCAGGCGTGAGGGCATGGTTCATCTGGTAGCAGAGCGTGGTTAGTGGGTTGCGTCCTGGGTGCCTTGTCGTGAAACTTGGTTTCACGACTCGGATACTTAGAGATGCGATCACTGTCCGCGTTCTGTTTTGTTTTGTTTTGAAGAGCCGTGGATGGATTGGTTTCTTGGAAATGTTCTGGCCTGGCAGTTTTGGAAAAAGGTCGTGTTGTTGTTGTGGTGGGGCGTAAACACATTTTATTAGGAGCTCGCCCTTTGGCCGAGGCACCGGGTGGAATCGGTGGTAATGACTTGCATCCTTCGGGAGCAAGAGTGTCAAAAGCATGGTCATGTGTCAAAAAAAAAAAAAAAAAAAAAAAAAAAAAAAAGGTTTGTGTGTACACCCCATCACACAAGTGTTAGGTGTTGTCTAGTGTATGTATCGGTGTATGTTTGTGTGTGTGTACGTTCGTGGGTCATTTGTTGTTGTTTTTTCTTGCGGTACTTGCGGTATGAATGGGCAGGTTCTTCTTTTGGGCCCCATCAGGTGCGCAGGCATCAACGTCCAGAAGCCTTAGGAATTAAATTTCTGTGTTTGTTTTGTGAAAAAATTTTGTTGTCTGTTTTGAGTCAAGTACTGGTTGAGACTCGGTATGGCGTCAATTGTGCCGGAATATTTGAGGAAGCCGGAGCTGGTGTACGAGGTGCGGTCCCGGGGGGAGACTCCTGGAACTGATGTACGCACTTTGCGTACACAGTTCAGACAAATTGCTAGCATGCCTCAAGCTTGGGTTGAGTCGCTCAGTTTGGATGAGGAACTGGAGGCATGTAAGGAGAGGATGGAAGAGCTAAGTGGGGAAATTAATAGTTGGAGTAGTTTGCCTATGGGCTCAGCTAAGGGTTCGGCTATCACACAGCTGACGCACTGGCGTAAGCGTCTACTCTTGGTTTTGGGGCAACCTGAAATCCAAGATGAGGACAAGAGCTGGGTGGAAGCCAGAATTCTTGAGCTGGAAGGAATTTTGGAGAGTATTAAGGCAGGAAAGTCTGTCAAAGAGAAAGTCGAAATTTTTGAAGACAACCGTTCTTTGGAAATTTCAAACGAAGTGCCAAGGTCTGTTGTTGAAGTTGTGGCTCCAGTGGGTACCCCCCAGGCTCCGCCTACGCCAAGTACACTGCTCCAGTTGCCTGCAAATGTTCAAATGTCAAATGCAAATGTCACACCGTCCCCCTCTCACACGTCCACCTTGGCTGCGGCTACGCTGAATGTCCAGTCCCCATCTCCCTTTCCTTCTCAAGTTCATAGTTCCCCTTCCATCTCTAACTCCTTTGGCAAACTTCCCCATCCCCTTGCCTCTGTCCTGAGTGGTTTCCGGCCGGTGGACGGGTTAGATGTGAATGGTCTTTGTTTTTTTCTGGAGAGTGTTTTGCGCATGCGTGAATACCCTGGCATGTCAGACGCAACTTTGATGGAACTCATTGCTCCATACTGTCTGAAACCGTTGGGGGACAGATTGCTTGATTGTTTGCGCAGAGGCGTCACCTTTGATGTTTTTCATAAAGAAGTTTTGGAGCTTTTCATGCCCCGTCGGGTCATGGAGAAGCTGAAAGTTGAGAGAGTTTTTCGTCCTCAGCAGCCAGCCGAGTCTCTCAGCCAGTACGTGGGGGACATTCGCACGGTGGAAAGGGTCTTGCGTTTGGGGATCAGTGAGCTTGAACTCATTGACATTGTGCTTCAGGGGTTGAAGCCTGAGGAACGCTCCCGTCTGGTTTTTGCACCACGGCCTGCATCTTTTGCGGATCTGGACAGACTTTCCATCCTTTCTAGATCTGTCCAGGACGCTGATTTTCAGAGAGACCAAGCGACGGGGCATCTTCCCCTAGCTGGTCATCATGCTGTCGTAGCACCCGTGGGGTTGGGTCCTGAACCGCCGCAGTGGCAGAGGCAACCTGTCGTTTGTTTTGGTTGTGGGCAACCAGGTCACATTCGGCGGCATTGCCGTCAAGGTGGAAATTTTGGACGTGGTCCAAAAAACTAGTTTGCTCACAGGAGGAAAAATTGCCCAATCCTTCCTGTGAGGTTGTTGGTGATAATGTAAAGGGCAATAATTCGAAAGTTTTTTCAAGTAAGTCAAAGTTTAAGTTAAAGTCAGTTAATCTTTCTGTTGCCTCCCCTTCTGGGAGTGTTGTGCCTGTGACCGAGCCTCTGCTGCGGGGGATTGCGGGCCTTGCTACCATGGGCGTGAAAGCGGCGCGCTCAACTTGCCCACGTCTCAACATCTTCATAGGTTCCACGGTGCAGAAGGCCCTAGTGGATTCTGGGTCAGCCCGTTGCCTCATTTCCTTGTCCCTTTTTGTAAAACTTGAATTGTCTGGGCTTATCAAGCAAGTTGAGCGAAAAACCCCTATCTGCTGGACTGCGTCAAATTCACCCCTTCCCATCATCTATGAAGCCCGTTTCAAGTTCAAAATTGAACATCTTTCTTGGGTTTGGAGTTTTTGGGTGGCTAAGGACCTTTGTTTCCCTGTCATTTTGGGAGCGGATTTTATCAAGCACACTGGCCTAATTTTGGATTTAGGCAGAGGTCAGTGTTTTTTCCGATTTGCGAGACGGGTATTAATATCTTTTGCTGATGAAATTGGTGGTGGTGCTGCGGTAGTCGAGCCTGAGATACCCAGCAAGCCAACAATTGATCCGTTAGGGCATCTGACTACTTGCGAGGCTGAAGCCATCAGAACCTTGTGTTCTCGTTTCCCAGATGTGCTGACGCCAAAGCTTGGAGTCACTAACCTGTTAGAGTACGAGATTCGTCTAACAGATACCCGTCCCGTTCGCTCTCACCCATACAAATTAGCTCCACCCAAAATGGAAACTCTCAGAAAAATCATTGACGAACTTCTGGAAAATGGTGTCATTGAACCTTCCCGTTCGAGCTACGCTAGTCCAGCCTTTCTCGTCCCAAAACCCAATGGCAAGTCCCGAATGGTTTTGGACTATCGCAAATTGAATGCGCAAATTGAAATCGACTCTGTGCCTCTCCCCGATTTGCATTCTGCGTTTGATTGGTTCGGTAAGGCCAAGTATTTTTCTGTTTTTGATCTGAATCAGGCCTATCATCAGATTCCTTTGAAACCTGAGTCTCGACCTCTCACTGCTTTCTGCGTTCCGTGGAATTTGTATCAGTTCACAAGAGTTCCGATGGGTCTTGCTGTGGGGGCCCAGACTCTCACCAGACTCCTTGATTCCATCTTTCATGATGTCAAGTTCAAGTTTGTGTTCAATTACCTCGACGATCTCTTGGTGTACAGTGAGAGCTTTGAAGATCACCTGATTCATCTTGAAGAAGTCATGAGTAGATTGAATAGGGCTGGCCTTACCGTGAATCCTGACAAGGTTAGTTTTGCAAAGCCGGAAATTTCGTTCCTTGGTCATCTTATCTCTCATAGAGGCGTCTGCATCGACCCCGCTAGAACCCAGGCTATCAGG